>NC_077234.1:41182327-41366038 GCF_027887165.1 Monodelphis domestica | reverse complement strand
CATAACACAAGTTGTATATCTCCTTTGGTGGAGAGCTCAAAGTGTAAGCTTTAAGGCGTGCTAAGAGTATAGCTGCATAAAGGGCAGCTGGGTGACTCAGTGGATTGAAAGCTGAATCTAGAGATGGGAGGTCCTGGGTACAAATACTGATCTCAGACGCTTCCTAGCTATGTGACCCTGACCAAGTCACTTAACCCCCATTGTCTAGCCCTTACCACTCTTCTGCCTTGGAACTGTAAGATTTAAATTAATATCCAACAATTCATAAGATTTATTAGTAATCAATTGAAGTAGAAGAAATTAAAGAACAAAAGTATAAAAAACCTGAGTAAAAACCATGTGAATAAAATTCTCCTGCCTGGCTCTCACCCAACCTCCACAAACCTGCATTCCAGGGAAAGAGAGAGAGGGAGGAACTACACAAAATTTATATCTTCCCTATAGTAGTATATAATATAAATACATAAATGGGATGCTGGGAAAGAGTCCTGGGGAGCAAATTCTAATGACACAGAACCAATACAAAGTATTAATTCGAAGTGACAGGTAAGGGTTAAAAAAAAAAGAGTATGGCTATGTATTCCTATTTCTGTTCCCTTTCCCTCCAGGAGGGAGCCAATGTCTCAGAGGTTCTCAGCTGATCACCTGGTGCCATTTTGCACTATGTGTGTAGGGAGTTGGCTCCAAGTCTCTGCCAGAAGAGGCAGTATTTGCAGTTCATTAAAAGTCTTGCTACATTTCTGAAGGACTTATGAGAAAGAACACTATCCACATCCAGAGGAAGAACTGTGGGAGCGGGAACACAGAAGAAAAACAGCTGCTTGAGGGGGACATGATTGGGGATGTAGACTCTAAAGAATCACCCTGGTGCAAATATCAACAATATGGAAATGGGTCTTGATCAATGACACATGTAAAACCAGTGGAATTGTGTTGGTTAAGGGGTAGAGGGGAGGAGGGGAGGTGTGTCAAGGAAGTTCATTCCCCCCCTCCTGAATAGCTTCACCTGCCATCAAACACTCCTGAGATAACACAGTTGTACCAGGTTTGCGCCCCTCTACATCTGGGTAGAAATATTATTTCAGTTCTTACAGAGGGAAAGAACATGAATCATGGAACCATGGAAAAATTCTCTTAATTAATCAATAAAACAAAATAAAAAAATTTAAAAAAGAGCCTTGCTAGAAAGCTGCTGGAAGAGCCCCATGGTTGAAGGGTATCTTCTGCAAAAAGAAAAAGGGAAAAAGGTCTTTAAGGAACGCTCATGGTATTCAGCAGCCATGTGGATAACAGATGGGGGCTATTAGAGCTACTCTTCCCAAACACCATTAGGCATTTCTGCTTGCCACTCCAGCAGAATCCTTTTCAATGGACCAGGGAATGTGAGAAGGAGAACTTTACTGCTTCTTCAATGCGGATGCCATTGCTTTCCTTTGGATGCCAAAGAAGAGAGCTGGCATTTACCTTCAGGCTCAAGGACTTCACAAGGCCATCTGCTCTTAGAAACAAGTCCTGCACCTCAGTCATTGAGGAATCACCATGACTTAGCACAGGGCTCTGGAGCAAAAAAGCTTCTCTTATTACTGGCTTATTTCAGATACCCCAGACTGAGGCTCTTTGGCTAGAATGGCAGTCAGTTGTCTTGGAGAGCCGATGATAAGATGTGGCATCAGGACATCTGGGTTGGAATCCTTGGCTTGACCATCAGCTGGGCTGCCTTGGTAAAGTTACTCCTCTTCTCTGACTGAGAAGCTCAGTTTTTTTCCATCTCTAAAATGGACGTTATGTTGTTAATATTGCCTGACTCACTGTGTGTTTGTGAGTAAAAATGCTTTGTCAATCAATCCATCAAGAAACATTTCTTAAGTGCCTACTGTGTGATAGTGGATGGTTATTATTATGGTGAGTACCACTATCATTGTTATTACAGGCTTGATGATAATAATGATGATAATTCTATTGCATTCATTATGTCCCAGGCACTCTGCTAAGCACTTTATAATGATTATTTCCTCACAATTATACTTTCCTCACAACAGTCTTGGAAGGTAGGTGCTATTATTTCCCAAATTTTACAGATGAGGAAACTGAGGCAAACAGAGTTTAAGTGGTTTGAAAGGTCACAAAGATAGTGCCTGAGGCCAGATTTGAAATCTTCTTGACTCCAGAGTTCTCTGTCCATTATGCCACCTAGCCAGAGGGGCTCAAGAAAAGCTTTGGGTGATGATCAGCTAAGATGAAGATTTGGCGTCAGAGGACCTGGTGTAAAAATGGAGATTTGAACCCTGGACTTCAATTCCCAGAAGGTCTTGGTAGTTCCCAGAATTCTCCAAAATCTCACCCTGAGTCCTCACCTGAGTGTGAGAGCAAAAAGGGGTATTTAAACTGACTGTACCGCTTACCCGCACTCCGTTCTCTCTCTCTCTCTCTCTCTCCTCCCTCTCTCTCTCTCTCTCTCTCTCCTCCCTCCCTCCCTCCCTCCCTCCCTCCCTCCCTCTCTCTCTCTCTCTCTCTCTCTCTCTCTCTCTCTCTCTCTCTCTCTCTCTCTCTCTCTCTCTCTCTCCCTCTCTCTCCCTCCCTCCCTCCCTCCCTCTCTCTCTCTCTCTCTCTCTCTCTCTCTCTCTCTCTCTCTCTCTCTCTCGCTCTCTCCTCTTCTCTCCTCTCTCTCTCCTCCCCTCTCCTCTCTCTCTCTCTCCCTCCCTCCCTCCCTCCCTCTCCTCTCTCTCTCCCTCCCCCTCCTCTCTCTCTCCCTCCCTCTCTCTCTCTCTCTCTCTCCTTTCCCTCCCTCCCTCCCTCTCCTCCCTCTCCCTCCTCTCCCTCCCTCCCCTCCCTCCCCCTCCCCCCTCCCTCCCTCTCTCTCCTCTCTCTCTCTCTCTCTCTCTCCTCTCTCTCTCTCTCTCTCTCCTCTCTCTCTCTCTCTCTCTCTCTCTCTCTCTCTCTCAGCATACCAGTCAGGCAAAATGTAGGTTGCACATGCTTTTCCTTATTTTGTATTTTCTTTATTTCTTAATCTTTAATAAACCTCATAAAAATATAATGCTTTCAGCAGAGAAACTAATTTTAATCTTGAACACTGGGTTCAAATGCTGTATTTTGCCAGTGTGGTCTTGAGCAAATTATTTGCTGTCTCTGGGTCTCAGTTTCCCATGATTGCTTCCTGTCCTAGAGCTATAATATCATATGAAAGAGGAAGACTGTGTTCAGCTCATTCTGAATCTTTAGGGAAAAAAAATACAGCCATACCCACCTCTGAATCTAGGGTCGATTAATAGCATAATAATAAGAAAGAGCTAAAATAGATCATTTTTCTATAGTAGAAATAGCATGTTGTAGAGAATTGGCCTTGGAGTTAGGGAGCCCTGGGTTCTAGTTCATTGCCATTTCACACAAACTGATTGTATGACCCTGGGCAAGTCATTTAACTTTTCAGGGTCCCAAGCAGCTCTCTAAGCTCTGAGTAGCAGGATGGGGTGCCTACCTGCATGTATAGAAGAAGTTTCCTCACTACGAGTTCCCTATTCCAAAAACAAAACAAAAACCCTCCTCAACTTTATTTTATTCATGTTTTAAAATTTTTATTTTATTTTAATAACATATTTCCACATTAGTTTTCAGAAGTTATATTGTCTTCCTCCCTTCTTCCTTCTCCCCCTCCTGGAACTGGCAAGTAAGTCAATCTGTGTTATATATATATATTATGCAAAACACATTTCCATTTTATTCATTTTTGTAGGCGAATAATCTTATAAAACCAAAACCCCCAAACATATACCCAAATAAAGAAGTGATAAATGCCTATGTTTTTATTTGCATTTCTACTCCAGCAGTTCTTTCTCTATGTAGGTGGAGAGCATTCTTTGTTATAAGTCCCTCAGAAGTGTCCTGGATCATTGTACTGCTGTTAGTAGTGAAATTGATCATTCCACTATATTACAGTTACTATGTACAATGCTCTCCTGGTTCTGCTTATTTCACTCTAAATCAGTTCATGGAAGTCTTTCCAGGTCTTTCTAAATCATCCAGTTCATCATTCCTTATAGCACAAAAGTATGCCATCACCATCACTTACCACATTTTGTTCAGCCATTCCCCAGTTGAGGGACATCCCTTTACTTTCTAATTCGTTGCCACCACAAAAAGCCCAGCTATAAATATTTTTGTACAAACAGGTCCTTTCCCATTTTCCATTATCTCTTTGGGATACAGACATAGTAGTGCTTTTACTGGATCAAAGGGTATGAACTCTTTTATAACTCTTTGAGCATTGTCCCAAATTGCCTCCAGAATGGTTGGATCAGTTCACAACTCCACCAACAATGTATTAGTGTCCCAATTTTGCCATACCCCCTCCAACATTTATCACTTTCCTTTACTGTCACATTGGCCAATCTGATAGATATCTTTGTGTGCATGTTTTTTAAATGTCTCTTCTACAATATAACTAACATGGAAATATGTTTTGCATGATCACATGAATAATCTATATCAAATTGCTCACTGTCTCAGGAAGGGGGGTCAGTAGGAGAAAAAGACAGAATTTGGACTAAAAAATAAAAAAAAATTTACAATAATTGGAAAAATATTTAGAAAAAAACAAATCTGGGGCAGGCAGGTGGCTCAGTGGATTCAAATGTGGCTTCAGACATTTCTTTGCTCTGTGATCCTGGGCAAGTCACTTAACCTCAATTATTTATCCCTTACTGCTCTTCTGCTTTACTCCCTAACCATAATATTGGTTTTAAGACAAAAAAGTAAGGGTTTAAAAACTCCCCACACCTTAAGACCTTAAGCTCTTCCTTCCATATGAAACCTTTCCTGATCTGACTGGTAGAGTCCTCTCTCTTTGATTACTTTGTATTTAACTGCTTTGTACTTAGTCTCTTTATATATTAAAAAAATTATTCATGTACTTGTCCTTCCAGTTGAAAACAAGCTTCATGAAAATAAGGATTGTTTCGTTCTTTACACTGTATCCTCACTGCCCAGGACATTGCAGGCGCTTAATGCTTATGAATCCAGATAGAAGTTTGATGCCAATAAAGGAGACTTTTGATTTCCCCAAAGCAATCCAAATTATTTTCCTCCTCCTGGAGACACAGTGAACAAACATTTAATGAAGGAGTAAAGCATCTATTAGGGACTAACAATATGCCAGGCTCTGTGCTAACTTCAAGGGCTACAACTAGAAAAGTCAGAGTCCCTGTTCTCTAGGAGCTCACTTTCTAACAGTAGGGGGAGGAGAGAGCATCTATCAGACATTTCCGCTCCAAGTTATATGGAAAGAGCTGATGGTCCTAAGTAGGCAGCCCCCAAACAGTCTGGAATGCCTCTTTACAAATGTCATTTCCACTGATCAGATGACATCTGTCTCTGATGTTGAATGATTTTGGAGGGTCTTCAGTAGCACCTGTAGGAGCAGGTGCCAGACTGTATGCCACAGCAGTTGCTTTCCAGGATGGGGTAGAAGCAATGCTATTTTCACTTCTTGGGTTCATCAGTGTCTGAGGGAAAATGGTGGTCAAGGTGATGATAGTGGTGGTTTGATTTGTCTGGCACCTGCTACCGCCTTTCTCTCCTTTAAGGTGCCCTGCTTGCCTATTCTGTAGTTTTCAATGGGTGGGGATGGCTGGACTCCTCCACAGGATTTGTTTCCCTAGATGGTGGCTGAAAGGTCTGGGCTAGAAGCAGGTCCAGTGGTCTGGGGTGGATTGGTGCCATTTCCAGGACTTTGGCACCTAACTGCCTATTTGGTAGATAGTGGTTACTTGTGGTGTTGGAGGTGAGTCTTATTAAGTGCTTACAACGTACAAGACATTTGCTAAAAAATGGGGTGGGTACAAAGAAAGACAAAAACATGGTCTCTGTACTCAAGAAAGCTGGCCTGAGTTAGAGTTGAGTTCACATACTGCTTTGGATATATATTGGTTATGTGCCTCTGTGCAAGTCAGTTAGTCTCTCACTAATCCAGGTCGACATGTAGCTAATTTCTAATAAGGAGACAGCAAGTAGTTTGAAGAGGGAACAATAGGTGAATACGTTTTTAAAAAGCTCTGAGCCCCCAGTTAGGATTTCCAGAAAGGGCTCCTTACTGTTTTAAAAATGGCAAATATTCTTCTTTATTGTGAAGCAACTTTCTCTTTTTTGGCTCTCTTTTAGCCCCCCTTTCTTTCCCATTAGCCCCTCGAAGGACAAGAACTACTTGATTATGTACACCTCTGAGGACAGCGTTGGAAAATGAGAATTGAATTGTTCATTTCTTCCAGGAGTTGGCATTTGTAATCCATTAATTTCTTTTGTAGACACATAGCCTTTCACTTTCCAGTTTAGCCTTCTCTAATTTTCTGTTAAACTTTGGATTTAATTGTGTGTTACATTGCTTCTAGCCTATTAATTTAGTATCTTCCCCTTTGCTTAAGCACTGATGGTCGCTAATTGGGTGTGAGCTTGTTGGCTTTTATTCTTAGTATTCTTTGTTACTCTTGGTTTTTTTTTCCTTCTGGAATCTGTTTGATTTCTTTGCTGAGAAATTCATCTATCTTATTCTTAAATGTTGATCTTATATGTTTTTTTTAACCTTTACATTCTGTCTTAGAGTCAACACTATGTATTGGTTCCAAAGTAGAAGAGTGGTAAGGGCTAGGCAATGGGGGTTAAGTGATTTGCCCTGAGTCACACAATTAGGAAGTATCTGAGGTCAAATTTGAACCTAGGACCTCCCTTCTCTGGGCCTTGATTTCAATCCACTTAGCCACCTAGCTGCCCTCCCTGATCTTATATGTTGATTGAAGCTTAGTTCAGAAAAGCAGTATCTTTTTTCTTTTAAACTTTTACCTTCCATCTCAGAATCAGTACTATGTATTGGTTCCCAGGCAGAAGAGAGGTGAGGGCTAGGCAATGGGGGTTAAGTGACTTGTCCAGGGTCACACAGCCAGGAAATGTCTGAATTCAGATTTGAATTCAAGACATTTCATCTTTAGGCTTGGCTTTCAATCCACAAAGCCACTTAGCTACTCCTCCCTAAAAACAATACCTTCTATTCAGTCAGGCATCCCCTGATCATGGGGAAATGGCATTTAAAAATGGAACACAGCCCATTAGTGATGCTATACAAAGGATTTGTATAAAAAACTTTTTGTCCAATCATATAATTTCTATTTTATAGTTATTTCTTCTCATAAGGATGTTTTGGATCCATAATGAATAATGTTAGCAAATTATACACAGGCAAATGTGGCTCTTTCAAGAAAAATCTCCATGGAAATATACATGCCTCCACTGAGGAGCATTAGAAACCAAGATGGCTCCCTGAGACTTAGATGGCTCCGTTAGAGGTGAGACTTATTCTGCTTGGCCTCAGAGTGCAGGATTATAAACAATGGGTAGGAGCTGCAAGGAGGTAAGTCTGGGCTTGGCTTCCACTTAAAATAAACGTGCAGTTTGAGCTGTCTGGAATGGGCTGCCTCAAGAGGGAATGGGTTCCCTTTCCTTAGAGGCCTTTAAGAAGAGGATGAACAACCATTTATTGGGTACATTAGAGTAGAGATTCTTTTGGGGGTGGGTGGGCTAGCCTTGATGGCTTCTGGCATTCCTCCTAAGTCACAAAATTTGATACTATGATTCATTATATAACTCAGAAGATTAAAAGAATCAGACCAGTGACTAGTCTTAGGGAATGATGAGGATGTAGCTATATGAGTAGGTAAATTTATTTATTTATTTTCATTTTGACCTTAGCAAGCACCAAACAAAACAAGTATTTCCATTTACAAAAGAGAATAGAAAAATACTTAGGAATACATTTTGTGACAAGTTCTCAAGTCACAAGGTAGGAGTGGGCAAGTTCAAAGTTACTATCATATAATTTTAATCTAGAAAGGACCATCTAAATATAACTAAGGTCAACAGAAAAGAAGTCTTCCCCTGTATTTATTAAACATCTATAATGTATCAGATATTATGCAGGGCTCTGAGGATACAGAGACTGAAATCAAACAATTTCTGCCCTTGTGGCCATTACATTCTGTTGGGAGAAATGTATACTCATATAAATACATATAAAATAAATAAAAAGTTAATGTATGGTCATTTTGAAGAGAGTGAGAGATATGGGAGATGGGCAGGACAAATTATGTAGGAAGTGATGTTTGAGTTCAATTTTGAAGGAAGCTGAGAGTTTTGAGGCAGAGAGGAAGGTCATTCCTGGGATAGGGCACAGCCTGTGCAAAGATTCAGAGATGCATTGCTGTATGTGAGGGGACGTTGTATTGATCAGAATCAGCAAGAAGACTAGGTTGGATTGACTGTGGTATGTGAAGAAGGGCAGGAATAGGTAATGATCTTAGATCATTAGAATTATTTTAGAAAGATAGATTGGAATCAGTGAAAGGCTTTGCATACCAAACAGTGGAGCTTATTTTTAATCCTTGAGGCAACATAGAATGACTGGAACTTAGAAAATAAAATAAAACTCATAGCTGAGTTTATACAAAATAAGGACACCCTCCAATGAACAACCCTTTCCCCAAAGATCTGTGTAGAGTCTTAGTTATAGTTGCAATTGGCAGTCACATATTGGCAGTAGTATGAGCTAGCATCACCTCCCACAATTCTTCAGTGGTTCTCATTGCTCTCTGTTTTCTGTTGCAATCTGTACTGCTGGAGGGGGTGGTTCTGTTAATGAGATCATAGAATCATGGACAGATTCAAGGATGCCTACATTGTGCTTTTGAATCTACCGTGTAGAATATTTACTGATTTAGGAGGTCCAGAATGGAATGGAGAATGGCATCCCTGATTAGCTGTGAACAGGTTACAAAGTGCTTATTTCAGCTGGGTAATGGGACCTCCTGATGCACCCCTCTCCCATAAGACCATGGCACAGCCATTTGGAAGCTTATGCAAATGTTATGGTCCTTTTTTCCTCTCCCTGAAGGAAGGATACAGGGCTATGGGCTCAGTTTCCCCCCCTTTTAAATTTAGAATTTTTTCCATGATTACATGATTCATGATCCCCCACCCCTCAGTTTTGTTTTCAATCACTTTGCACAATTTCAGGCCAATTCTTCCATCCTTAGAAATAGATTTTGAACTCATATATAACTATTCACCTTGTAAATGAACTTAAAACTGAGTTCCATTATGTACCCTAATTATGTCCCCCAATAGGACAAATTATTGAGCACTGACCATGAGACAGATGGAGACCGTCCTCTGAATAATATAATATTATTATTATTTTTTATTTCAAGAAGACTCAGTCAATAGGTTGATCTTCCCTTAGGCTGTTATGTACTAGCCTTTTACAGAGTAAAAATTGTGGATTTTTATTGCCTTGGCATTTTTTCAGACATTTGATTGATTTTTTTCTTTCAATTATTAAAAATGTTTTTGTGTTAGAATCAGGTTCTTTTGCTTTGAAGGTGAATTGTATAGGCTTCTTTTTATTCAACTTCTTTATAAGTTACAGCCATTTTAGTTCTTGAAAAGTTAATAGGTCTTACAGGAGGTCAGAATTCCTTTCTGAGGGCAGGCAAGATGGATTGAGATTGTGTGAAGTGACAGAGATCAGAACTGAGGCCATAGAAATAATGATGTGTTATCAAAATACCTCCATGACTCAGAGGAGGCAGTTCGAAGTAACTGAGGTGAAAAATTAGTCATTCCAATTCAGACAACTAAACTCTCCTTCATTCTTCTATGCTAGAATTAAGGACTTTGCTGAAAATTGACTTTAGTATGAAGTGGCCTAATTTTCTATTTTAATTTGTGTTTCCTTTCTGACCATATGTGCCTGGTGGCAATACAAATGTGGTTATAATAAATTATCATACAGCAATTGGATGGCTTTAAGTTGCCTAGGATATCTAAGTTGTCCTTTACTTTTTTTTTTGCCTTGGTTATGCATTCTTTTAAGTTCAACAACATGTTTCCCCTGCAAAAAGAAAGAGCATATGAATTTATTGAAGATAACTGTAGTCTTAAAGATGCTCATGAAGCCCGAGCCAACATCAAGCGATTCTATTAAATATATTAACAGTTTGGAAGCCTGTCTGAGGCTTCTAGACAATGTGTATTCAAAAACTGACCTCATATGAGACTTCAGCACATTACTATTCATACATGGGTTAAATGAGTTCACTCAGTTGTCTAGGGAAATCAGGACCATGGCCAGTACCATATTAATCCAGTCCTGCTCTAAGAGAGTGGGGACAGGTTGTGCCTGTACACATAGAAGAAAAGGGAAAAAATTAATTGGCAAGAGGAACTTCATTCATATTGGCATATATTCATGTATCTCTGTGTCAGGAGAGGTGCTTTGGTATCTTCAGAACTTGTTTTGATAAGAAAGTGCCCCAAAATTCTAGATTAAAAAAAATAGACCTAAACCCTGCATTAACCTTGTAGAGACAGGAGAGGGCACCTATCTCTATGCCTTGTATGTGGAAGTTTTAAGAAGAGAAAGGAAACTGCAGCTTTATTTTAAATAAAATGTTTTATTTTTGGTGGGGAGTAAACAAGTGAGCAAAAAATTTTCAGACTTACTTTTTGTAGTACTATCCTGCTCCTTAGAGAGTTCTAATGATAGATCCTCACGGATTTCATTGTTTATATGTGTTTTGAAAAAAAAAAACCATGGAATTAAATTAAGAAGGTAGTATATTTAGATATCAGGAGAAGTTCAACATGGGTAAACTTCTCCCTTTGTTTACTGGCCTAGAAATTAACTGAAGGGTTAAAAGGCACTACTTGACCCATTCCTCTCTACTATCAAAGCCCATCTCCCCTTTTATAACATTCCTTCCCTGAAATCTTTCTTTGATGACCTCCAGTCTGTTTTGGTTCTTTACTCTTTAGGCTGGCAGCATGTATAGGTTTAAATTTGTACTATAACATCAATCACAATTCAATGCTCATAGTGAGGGGTTAATACTTTATTGAATTGTGCATTTGAAACGTACTAGTCAAATCACAATCCTGTTAAATAGCTGGATATGAAAAAGATGACCACTCTTCAACCAAAGAAAGATTCTTTTCAACAATGTTCAGTGCAACAAAAACAGTACAATAAATAAAATAATTAAATATACATTCCCTTGGGTTCTTTAGGACAAGATCCGAATTGTTTACTGAGCTCCTGTAGCTATTTAAATGCCTAATATTTTGTCATCTTGTTTATATAGACAGTCTTTTGAAGGCAGGGCTATTTACATCTTTTCTTCATTGCATCTTTCTTCTCCAACCTATCTAATATGCAGCACATATGTGAGTGCTCATACATGTATGTTGCCAGTGAGGGGAAATGGATTAAATGAAAATTGGGTATAAGAGAGGGCTGGGAGAGAGGCTTGCTTCAACTAGTGTCTTATCTGAATTCTGCATATCTCTAAATAACAGACCTTCCAAGCCCCAGCTGTGCCCATAGGTCTCTGACCACAGCAAATTGCCTTACAGAAATTATTAGCCAGCCATCTAACTCATGGTCTATGCTGTTGGTCTAGTCTATATGCTCCTCATTTACTAACTCATTGATTTGTTAAGTTGTTATCCTCTAACATGGGAAGTTTGTTCCTCCAGGGAGTTTGAGTAGTGCTGCAGAAATGAGTGTTTAAGTTGGAATCAAAAGATCTCGTTCCAAATTCTTACTCTGTTTCAAATTAACTAGGTGGCATTGAGTAACTGAGAACCACTGTAGCCTTTCATTTCAACCTAAAATAAGAAATCTGGGCTGGATGATCTCTAATATCCCCATTAGGTCTTAAATCTATGATTTTGGTGATCTAATTGAGAGAGGTTCTTGCCACAAGGATGATTTGCACCTTGAATATCTTTAAGGGTCTTAAGAGCAGGACTTCTGAACCTTTTGTGTGTCATGAAGTTCTTTGACCATTTGGTGAAGCCTGTGGTGAGGTACCTTTTCAAAATCATGTTTTAAACTGCATAAAATATATAATATTTTTTTCAGTTATCATTCCTTTATTGAGTAAAGGAACTTGCAAGCAGAGCAGGAAACCTTCTGCTTAACTGGTTACCAAAGGGATCTTGAGAAGTAGATTTCCACAAAAGGGGCAGTGACAGAATGTGGGGAACTGGGCTATAGCAATTAGGGGTTGGATAATTTGAATAATATCAAGCAGGGATTGAGGTTAAAATATATAATATTACAAAAGAAACCAATTAAGTTGAAAATACAATTGTTAGGATATCACCTCCCCTCTCCCCCCAAAACCACCCCCATAAACCAAGCTCACAGATCTAGGTAAACATTTTCTATTCTAGGGAGTAGAGAACCCTGGAGAGAATAATAGGAATAGGGCTAGGACCTATAATTTTAATGGTATATGGAATTTTCAGGTGAGAGAACTTTTTCTGAGATAGGCTGACACATTCTTTGCAACTTTTAGTCTTAGAGACTTGCCTAGAACCCTGAGCAGTTAAGTGACTTGTCTAGAATGTTTCAGAGGTGGGACTCAATCCCAAATCTTCTTGATTCTAAGGCTGTGCTGCCTATTAGGGGAGAATAATAGTTTGCATTTATATAGAGAAACATTTTATTTATATTATTTCATTTAATTTCATAGCCACCATATGAGGTGTGTACTATATTCTTCCATTTCACAGATAAGGAAAATGAAGTTTATAAAAATGATGCAATTGGCTCAGGGTTAAATAGCTACTAATGAGGTAGGATTTGAATCTAGCCCTTCCTGACTCCATATCCAGTGCTCTGTCAACCATGTCACATTGCATCATTAGGATTTAGAGCTGGAAGGGACCCTAGAGACCATCTAATCTGACCTCTCATTTTTACAAGTGGGGAAACTAAAGCCCATTGAGATGACACATTTTGGATGAGATCACAACAAATTCATTTGGCAGAGTGAGAATACTATTTTCATGTTCCATGGATCAACATCTTTCTGCCCTATTATTTATGATTTCATTTTTCTTTTTGGAAACGTTAGCTGCCTTCAGAACTCAGATGCCAGTCTTTATGAGATGCTTTTTCTAATCATCCCAGTAAGCTAGGGCCTCCTCACTTCCTTGTATTACTTTTATACATATTTTGTACATACTCATGCATATGTAACCATTGGGTGCTGTTGTGGTAGGAAGCTAGTTGGGTGCTAGGCAAAACAGAATGCATCCCAAAGGCCTGTGATGTGCTGTGTTGTGCTGTTTCTAAGGAGAAAATGTAAGCTTTTACATCAAGGACTATTTAAT
The DNA here is from genome assembly GCF_027887165.1 of Monodelphis domestica. NCBI lineage: Eukaryota > Metazoa > Chordata > Mammalia > Didelphimorphia > Didelphidae > Monodelphis > Monodelphis domestica. The sequence continues at coordinate 41,352,817 of NC_077234.1, read as the reverse complement.
TGATCTCTTTGTGTTTTTAGTGCCCAGTACCCTGTTTGATATACAGTAGGTGCTTAATAAATGCTTGATTAAAGAATGGTTCTTTGGAACAGATCCAGGACAAATTAAGACAAAATTCACCATACTATGTATGTGTGCGTTTCAATTTAGGTTCTTTTTTCTGATAGTGCCATGGTGGTATAGTCTGTTAGAATCTGACAGTTGCTTCTGCCCTTGTGAAACTCTAATTATTGCCTTCTTGAGTTATCATATTTCTCCTCCTTTCTTTAATTGTTCACTCTCCCTCAAACATTTGAAACTCATCTTGGTTCTCAAATTGTGATTGTCCCAAGACCCACCTCCCCATATTTATTCATAGAATCTCAAGTTGGAGAGCACTTATGAAACCATCTACCCCAGCCTACTCAAGAGGAATTTCTTCTACAACTTACACCCAAAGAGGCAATCCAGATTTTGTTTCAAGACATATAATAAAAAAAAAGACTCCAGTGAGGGGACTATATCCTGAAGTAGCTCACTCAACCTTTCCCTCTTCTTGGACTTGCTTCCACTTTTGGACAGTGCTAATTTTTAGGAATTTTTTTTAACACCAATCCAGAATCTGCCTCTGCAATTTCCACCTGTTTTTTAGTTTTTTTCCACAGATTTCCAAATATTTTTAAAAATTATTCATTTAATTAATTTAGAATATTTTTCTATGGTTACATGATTCATGTTCTTTCCTTCCCCTACTCCCAACTCCCTCCTGTAGCCAATGAGCAATTCCACTGGGTTTTACATATGTCATTGATCAAAACCCATTTCAATATTATTAATATTTGCAATAGAGTGATCATTTAGTCTATAGTCCCAACCATATTCCCATTGACCCATGTGATCAAGCAATTGTTTTTCTTCTGTGTTTCTGCTCCCACAGATCTTTCTTTGGATGTGGATAGCATTCTGAGCCCAGTCCCTCTTTGATGTGACAGCCATTCAAATATTTGGAGACAACCATCACATCCCAAAGTCTCCCCTAAGTCTTCTCCATCTTTAGTTCCTTTAATTGACCCATTCATGCCATGATCTATAGGTCTCTTACCACTCTGATTGTTCTCTATTAGACACCCTCCAGCTTATTGATTTCCTTCCTAAAATGTAATGCCCACAATTTGTTCTGACTAGGACAGATGATAGCTGGAAATTTGCCATCCTAATCCTGCATGTAATGCTTCTATTAGTATGATTTAAGATTATATTAGCTTTTCCAGACAACACTGTACACAGCAACAGCAATGCTACATAATAGTAGTAGTCTCTCGGTAACCGAGGATGACGATTGTCTTTGTGCGCTTTCGTCTGTGATGTAGATGAGTGTGCACAAAAACACTTGTGCGTGAAGGAGATTTAAGTGGAAAAGTTGATGCACAGAGACAGTCCCACTCTCTCGGCATTGGAAGCCTGGGTCCAGTGGCACAAAAAGTCGTTACACCTGGAGAATTCCTCAGCTGCATTGGATGGCCGTGTTGTCCTTTGTGCTCCAACACGCCTTGGGCACTCCACAGTGCTTTGCTGCGTCGCCATCTCAGCCGTTGAACCTTCTTGTTGGTTTCTTCCGTCTGTTCCTCTGAAGCAGACTTCACATGCTGGGTGAGCAAAGCCCTGGTTCACCAGGGGTCGACGACCTGATGGCTACCCTCACAAGGTTTAGCTGGCCTGTCGAACCCGTTGCTCAGGGTGTGGCCGCTGCTGCATGCTAGCAGCTACTGGGAGCCACAAATGAGAGCTGGGTGTCAGGTCGGGGTCAGAGGCTGGAGAGCTGCCCTAGGAGGGCACAACAAGCCCTCCATGCCAGAGATACTACTTCTCCCTGAGCACCCCATACACCCTTGGGGTGTATGAATCATTCCAAAAGATTCATAATGAAAAAATGCTACCAACCACTCTGAATGCAGACCAAAACATATTATTTTTATTTTTTTATGTTTTTGTTTTATTTGAGTTTTCTTCCACAGTATGACCAATGTGGAGATATGTTATGATCACACATGCATAATCTAGATCAAGTTGCTTACTGTTTTTGGGTGGGGTGGGGGGGAAGAGGCAGAGAGGGAGAGGAGGGAAAAATTTTGGAACTCAGAATTTTGGAAAATGAATGGTAAAAATTGTTATTATATGCAATTGTGAAAGAAAATATATTAAAATTTAAAAAAAGATTATATTAGCTTTTAAAATCTTTTTATATCACTGTAGCATCACATTGAGTTTTCAGTCCTCTGAACCTCCTCGGTATTCTTTTTCAGATAATTTACTGTCTATCTATGCCTTTCCCATCTTGTATTCATAAAATTAATGAAGGCACCTTTGTTAAGATTAGGGAAACTCAAAGGATCATAGGACTTGGAGTTGAAAGGAACCTTAGAGATTATCTAGTTTAACGCCTCCATTTCTTAGATAAAGAAATGGCCCCAGCAATGTGGAAGGGCTTAGTCTGGGACTTTGGCAGATCCAGGAGATAAACCCAGCTCCTTTCTAAGTGTCCTTACTGGCTTACTCAACAGTACTAGACAATGGTAGAACTCTTGGATTACATCTATACAGCTGTAAAAAATCCTTTCCACATTATCTCTTTTGATCTTTGTAATAGACTTATAAGTTAGGTGGCATTATAAGCTCCATATTTACTGACATAGAAACCAAGAGAGTCCCAAAGAGGTTAGAAGGTAGACTGGATGCTAGCTAAGGACTTTTTTAAGCTAAAAATGCTTTGGTTCTATGGACTTGACCACAGTCACATGGCTAGTTAGTGAAGATGGAATGTCATATGTGATAAATTGTAAGAAGACCAATTTGATTGGAGCATTAAATGTGGGGAGGATAATAAATGTGGAATAAATATGGAAAGGCAAGATGGGGAAAATTGTAATGAACTTAAAATGCCAATCAAAGGAATTTAAATTAGATTCTATATGTAATAGGGAACCATAGGAGCTTCTTGAGCAGGGAAATGACATGGTCTGATCTATGCTTTTAAGAATATCTTTGGGAATAAATATGTCATTCCTTAAAATGATAAGTAGTATCTACCTAAAACCTTCAGCAAGCGTCATCTGCAATGAGGATAAGTTAGAAGCTTTTTCAATAAGATCAGGAATGAAGCAAGGATGCCCATTATCACCACTATTATATAATATTGTATTAGAAAGGGTAGCTTTAGCAATAAGGAAAGAAAATGAAATTCAAGGAATTAAAGTATACAATGAAGAAACTAAACTATCATTCTTTGTAGATGATATGATGGTATATTTAGAAAATCCTAGAGAATCAATTGAAAAACTAGTTGAAATAATTAATAACTTTAGTAAAGTTGTAGGTTACAAAATAAATCCACACAAATCATCAGCATTTTCACATATTGCCAACAAAGTCCAGCAGCAAGAATTAGAAAGAGAAATTCCATTTAAAATCACTCTAAACATATAAAATACCTGGGAATCTACTTGCCAAGGCAAACTCAGGAATTATATGAACACAATAACAAAACACTTTTCATATGAATAAAGTCAGATCTATACAATTGAAAAAATATTCATCACTCATGGGTAGGCTGAATTGAGGTAATATAATAAATATGGCAATACTACATAAATTAATTTATTTGTTCAGTACCATAACAATAAAACTACTAAATAATTATTTTGTAGAACTAGAAAAATAATAACAAGTTAATAACATATAATAATAACAATAATAACAATAAGTTCATCTGGAAGAATTAAAGGTAAAAAATATCAAGGGAACTAACAATAAAAATGTAAAGGAAGGTGACCTGGTAGTACCAGATCTCAAATTGTAGTACAAAGCAACAATTATCAAAACAATCTGGTACTGGCTAAAAAATAGAGTGGTAGATCAATGGAGCAGATTAGGCACACAATATACAAGGGTGAATGACTTTAGCAACCTAGTGTTTGATAAACCCAAAGATACCAGCTTTTGAAATGAGAATTTACTATTTAACAAAAACTGCTGGGGAAATTGGAAAACAGTATGGCATAAGCTAGATATAGACCAGTATCTCACAATCTATACCAAGATAAGGTCAAAATGGATATAAGATTTATAAAGAGTGATACCATAACTAAATTAGGGGAACACAGAATAGTTTACCTGGCAGATCTTTGGAGACGAGAAGAATTTGTGACCAAATAAGAGATAGAGAGTATTATAAGATGTAACATGAATAATTTTAATTACATTAAATTAAAAAGTTTTTGTACAAACAAAGCTATGTAACAAAGATTAGAAGGGAAACAACAAATTGGGAAAAAATTTATAACAAATGTCTGATAAAGGGCTAATTTCTCAAATTTATAGAGAACGAAGTCAAATTTGTAAGAATACAAGCCATTCTCCAATTGAAAAATGTCAAAGGATATGAACAAGCAATTTTCAGATGAAGAAATCAGTTACCAATAATCATATGAAAAAATGTTCTAAATCACTCTTGATTAGAGAAATGCATATTAAAACAATGTTGAGTTACCATCTCACACCTATCAGATTTGCCAATATGGGAGTAAAGGAAAGTGGTAAATGTTGGAGGGGATGTGGCAAAATTGGGACACTAACACATTGGTGGTGGAGTTGTGAATTGATCCATTCATTCTGGAGGACAATTTGGAACTTTGTCCAAAGGTCTGTAAAACTATGTATGCTCTTTGATTCGTTAATACCACTACTCAGTTCATTGGGTCTGTATCCCAACATGATAATCAAAAAAGGGAAGAAGCTACTTGTGCAAAAATATTTATAATAGCTATCTTTGTAGTGTTTTGGTAGTGATGTAGTTAAAGAATTGAAAATTGAGGGGATGTTCATCAGTTGGGGAATGAGTGAACAAATTATGGTACATGTTGGTAATGGAATACTATTGTGCTATAAGAATTGATGAGCAATAGGTGAACATAGAATAGCATACCAGTCAGATCTATGGGAAAGGAACAATACAAGACCAAACAAGATACAGAGAACATTATAAGATATAAAATGAATAATTTTGATTATATTAAATTTAAAAAGTGTTTGTATAAACAAAACCAATACAACCAAAATTAGAAGGGAAACAACAGATTGGGAAAATTTTTTTAATAGTAAAACTCTCTGATAAAGGTCTAATTTCCCAAATATATAAGGAACTAAGTCAAATTTACAAGAAATCAAGCCATGCTCCAATTGACAAATGGTCAAGGGATAAGAATAGGCAATTTTCAGATGAAGAAATCAAAACTATCAATAATTTCATGAAAAAGTGTTCTAAATCCCTCCTGATTAGAGAAATGCAAATCAAAACAACTTTGAGGTACTACCTCATACCTAGCAGATTGGCCAATATGACAGTAAAGGAAAATAATACATATTGAAGGGAGTGTGGCCAAAATTGGTACACTGAATCACTTTTGGTGGAGTTGTGAATTGATACAACCATTTTGTAAGGCAATTTGGAATTATGCCCAAAGGGCTCTAAAATGCATGCCCTTTGATCCAACTATACTGCTACTGGGTTTGTACCCCAAAGAGATGAAAAATTTTTGTATAAAATATTTATATATGAACTTTTTGTGGTAGCAAAAAATTGGAAAATGAAGGGATGTCCCTCAATGGAGGAATGGTTGAACAAATTGTGGTATATGATGTTGATGGAATACTATGTGCTTGATTTCTATATGAACTGGAAAGACCTTAATGAACTGATACAGAGTGAAATGAGCAGAACCAGGAGACCATACACAGAAACTAAAACACTGTGGCACAATCAAATGTGATAGATTTTGTTACTAATAGCAATGCAATGATCGAGTACAATTCTGAGGGACTTATAAAAAAGAATGCTATTCAAAATGAGAGAAAGAACTATGGGAGTAGAAATGTAGAAGAAAAGCATATGATTTATCACTTCTTCACATGGGTATATGATTGGGGGTTTTGTTTTCAAACGATAACTCTATTACAAATGTGAATAACATGAAAAAAGGTATTGAGCAACAATATGTGTATAATCCACTAGAATTGCTTGTCAGCTCTGGGAGGGGAGAGGGAAGAGGGAAGAGAGAGAAAATGAATCATGTGACTATGGAAAAATACTCTAAATAAATAAATAAGTTTAAAAAAAGAAATGATAAACAAGATGGTTTCAGAAAAAGCTGGAAAGATTTCAGGAACTGATGCAGAGTGAAATAAGCAGAACTGGGAGAACACTGTACACAATAACAACAATATTGTACAATGATTATCTGTGAAAACTTGGGTACTGTCAGCAATGCAGTGATCTGGGATAATCCTGAAGGACTTATGATGGGGAATGCTGTCTACCTCCCTTGAAAAAACTGCTGGAGTTAGTTGTCTTTCACATCAGTGTATTTATGGTTTGGTTTTGGGGTTTTGATTATGTATGAGTTTGCTCTTACAACAATGACTAATATGGAAGTGTGTTTTGCATGACAAAAATAAAATGAAAAAAGAATATCAGTTTGGCAGATGTGTGGAGGATGTATGAGAGGTAGGAGAGACTGGAGGCAGAGTCATCAATTAGGAGATGATTGCAATATTGTCTAATGACTCAGTAAGAATTTTGTAGAAAAAGGGTCTGAGGAAAGTTCGTTCTAGTCTCTAGAGTCTTGTGGAGAAAGCTATTGCTTAAGGAGCAGATAGTACTGAGTGCTGACAGAGAGAAGCAAAGATTGGGGGCTGGATGTCAATCTCTTCAGAAAGGGAGCTAGAAAGTCAGGCAGCTGAATGGGGAACAGTAGTGGAGATACTAATTCAGAGAAGCCAGGAAGGTAGATTTTAGATTCAAACTAATGAGAAGGTAGCTTGAAATGAGATAGTCCAGAACATGGACCAATTAGTCAGATGGCCAATTAATAATTCCGTTCAGGCAATTAACTCTCACCAGGAATTGGTGGGCACAGCTGTGATTTAAAGGGTACCACACTCTCTAGTTCTTAAAGGGGCCTGGCTGTGAAGCTTTCCACTGTGATTAGGTTTGAAAACAACAGCAATCAATCAGGGGCATCAAAGCTAGATGGCTCAGTGGACAGAGAGCCAGGCCTGGAGGTGGGAGATCTTTGGTTCAAATCTGACTTAATACATTTCCTACCTGTGTGCCTAGCCCTTAGCATTCTTCTGCGTTGGAACAGATACTTAGCATTGGTTCTAAGACAAAGGTGAGTGTTTTATAAAAACAAAACAAAACAAAACAACAAAACTACAACAACAATCAATAACCCAACAAGCATTTATTAATCACCTGCTATGTGCCAGGCATCTTTCTAGGTGTCCATATTTGCATGACACAAAGCTGCTAAAAGACAAAGTGCCAATTCCCCAATAGTACATGAGACTGGAATGATTTCTCTTTCTTTCTTTCTTTCTTTCTTTCTTTCTTTCTTTCTTTCTTTCTTTCTTTCTTTCTTTCTTTCTTTCTTTCTTTCTTTCTTTCTTTCTTTCTTTCTTTCTTTCTTTCTTTCTTTCTTTCTTTCTTTCTTTCTTTCTTTCTTTCTTTCTTTTTTCTTTTTTCTTTCTTTCTTTCTTTCTTTCTTTCTTTCTTTCTTTCTTTTTTCTTTTTTCTTTCTTTCTTTCTTTCTTTCTTTCTTTCTTTCTTTCTTTCTTTCTTTCTTTCTTTCTTTCTTTCTTTCTTTCTTTCTTTCTTTCTTTCTTTCTTTCTTTCTTTCTTTCTTCCTTTCTTCCTTTCTTCCTTTCTTCCTTTCTTCCTTTCTTCCTTCCTTCCTTCCTTCCTTCCTTCCTTTCTTCCTTTCTTTCTTTCTTTCTTTTCTTTCTTTCTTTCTTTCTTTCTTTCTTTCTTTCTTTCTTTCTTTCTTTTCTTTCTTTCTTTCTTTCTTTCTTTCTTTCTTTCTTTCTTCCTTTCTTCCTTTCTTCCTTTCTTCCTTTCTTCCTTTCTTCCTTCCTTCCTTCCTTCCTTCCTTCCTTCCTTCCTTTCTTTCTTTCTTTCTTTCTTTCTTTCTTTCTTTCTTTCTTTCTTTCTTTCTTTCTTTCTTTCTTTCTTTCTTTCTTTCTTTCTTTCTTTCTTTCTTTTCTTTCTTTCTTTCTTTCTTTCTTTCTTTCTTTCTTTCTTTCTTTCTTTCTTTCTTTCTTTCTTTCTTTCTTCCTTCCTTCCTTCCTTCCTTCCTTCCTTCCTTTCTTTCTTTCTTTCTTTCTTTCTTTCTTTCTTTCTTTCTTTCTTTCTTTCTTTCTTTCTTTCTTTCTTTCTTTCTTTCTTTCTTTCTTTCTTTCTTTCTTTCTTTCTTTCTTTCTTTCTTTCTTTCTTTCTTTCTTTCTTTCTTTCTTTCTTTCTTCCTTTCTTCCTTTCTTCCTTCCTTCCTTTCTTCCTTCCTTCCTTTCTTCCTTCCTTTCTTTCTTCCTTTCTTCCTTCCTTTCTTTCTTCCTTTCTTTCTTCCTTTCTTTCTTCCTTTCTTTCTTCCTTTCTTTCTTTCTTTCTTTCTTTCTTTCTTTCTTTCTTTCTTTCTTTCTTTCTTTCTTTCTTTCTTTCTTTCTTTCTTTCTTTCTTTCTTTCTTTCTTTCTTTCTTTCTTTCTTTCTTTTCTTTCTTTCTTTCTTTCTTTCTTTCTTTCTTTCTTTCTTTCTTTCTTTCTTTCTTTCTTTCTTTCTTTCTTTCTTTCTTTCTTCCTTCCTTTCTTCCTTCCTTCCTTTCTTCCTTTCTTCCTTTTTTCCTTCCCTCCTTTCTTTTTTCCTTCCTTCCTTCCTTCCTTCCTTCCTTCCTTCCTTCCTTCCTTCCTTCCTTCCTTCCTTCCTTCCTTCCTTCCTTCCTTCCTTCCTTCCTTCCTTCCTTCCTTCCTTCCTTCCTTCCTTCCTTCCTTCCTTCCTTCCTTCCTTCCTTTCTCTGAAAATTTTTATTTAATTAATTAATTTAGAATATTTTCCCATGCTTACAAGATTCATGTTCTTTCCTTTCCCTCCTCCCCCCCACCTCCATAGCCAATGAGCAATTTCACTGGGTTTTACATGTGTCACTGATCAAGACCTATTTCCATATTATTGATATTTGCACTAGGGTGATCATGGAATGATTTCTGATGCTCTCTTTAGAGGCAGCATGGGCCAGTAGATACAAAGTTATCATTAGGGACTTGATTCAAGTCCTGCCTCTGAGACTACTGGCAGTGGGACTTTGGGTAATCACTTTGTCCCTCAGTACTTACTGGGAATATTCCAAGACTTGAAGTTGCAGAATAGATCTTTGTCTACACCAACAGTGAAAGCATGGTGAACCCTCATCTCCAATGCAATAGAAACTTCCTAATTTTGAATTGTTTCTCTAATATGGATTTCAATGTCCCTTTTATGACACAAAGAGACTAGACACACCCAGGGGGCTCCCCACTTCCAGTTCAAAGCCCTGTGACCCACTCCACATGCAGAAACTCCATTCAGTGTATGCATGGTACTCTCCACTCTGATGAGACTGACTACTCTTGCAAGGATGAAGTTCACAAACAAAAATAACTTTGATTTAAACAAGGAAAACAGAACAGGAACCTTTGAAAGAGCAACCATTTTTCTCCCATCTGTACATAAATTTCCAATCACTTTCAATTGTGTTTGTAGATGATAGGATCCTTCTGTAATGATGACATGATCTTTCTCTGGGTGAATGCAAGTTCCTTTTACATGTTCCCCTTGATTCCATCACATCTTCTTTAGCAGACTGCCCTCCCATTAGCCCCATCCTTTTGTTAATCTTCCATCTTATCTTCTATGCTGTCTCCAAGTACACTGAAAACTTCCCATTTATTTTATTTTTACTGTCATGCAAAACACTTCCATATTGGTCATTGTTTTAAGAGCACCATTTTTGCTTCTTAAAGAATCTCTAACTTCTATCTTAGAATCAAAATTCTGTACTGTTTCTAAGGCAGAGGAGTGGTAAGAGCTAGGCAATGAGGGTTGGGTGACTTGCCCAGGTACACACAGCTAGGAAGTGTCTGAGGTCACATTTGAACTCAGGACCTCTCATCTCCAGACTTGGTTCTCTGTCCATTGAACCACCATGCTGCCCTCAAAGCTCCCCATTTTAAATATCTTTACAGGATCATTAGCTATTTTATATTGTAGAATTGGAACACATCTTAGATTCCATTAAGTCCAATCTCTTCATTTTCTAGATGAGGAAACTGAGAGAGGAATGGGCAGTTTGTCTTTATTTCTTTGTCCCTGCTTCCCTGCCTCTTCATACCCCACCAGTTTCTAATTCTTGTTGTTCCTCATGGCTCCCTAACATAATTTCACCCCCTCATTTTCTTTTGTCAAGTGAGGGAGTTTGTAAAGTCTATTAATCTTTGAGTGTCATTTCCTAGGTGGAAGTTCAGAGCAAAATCATCTGGTAGAGTCTTTTCTTATCCTCTCCTGGTTATGACTGCTTCTCCTCATTCAACCCACCCACTACCACATCCTACCCTGGCTTCTCCCATTGTCTTCCATCTTCAACTCTCAATTCCCATCCACCATTTTACATAGCTCTTGGTGGTAATGGAAGGACCAAAATGGGGCTGAAGGGCAACTTTCAAGCCCTTGCTACCTTTGGGTCTCTAGAGACTTGCAAAACTTTAATGCAAAGAAATCAGGGCATTCTGGTGTAGATAAATATGGGTACCTTGGAGAGCAAAAGATCCTGGGTCCTGGATTATCCTTTCCTTGTACATGAATAGGCTCAGAGCCAATAACATGGCCTTCTCTTGATTAACCTCTAGTTTTACTAGGAGTATTTTAAATAGGAATAGCTCCTGGGAATTTGGATGCCCTGTTTGGAGACTCATTCAGAGAAAGGAAAGCCTTGGAGCCTTTAAATAATAACAGGTCAATATGTATAGATTTATACATTTCAGGATAAAAATGGTCTCTGGATATTTCAAAAGTCAGTCTATGGGGTTCCTCTACAATAGGAAAGGAAGGTCTTTGTTCATGTGCATGCACATGTGTACATGTACATGTATGTATTACATAAGATGGTTCTATGAAAGCCTCAGATCACCTGGCTGAGAGAATGATTTTTGTACATATGTTTTAAAGACTTTTCCCTTTAACCTTTTAGGATAGGATGAGGACTAATCTATATAACCCTGCTATGGAGATTTTGGAGGACATCAGAAAATTAATTAAATGAATTTCAGAGGAATGAGAAACTAATATGATTGCTCCTTTCCTGTGAAAGACCTGAGTAAACAATGCAGGGACAGGAAATGTACAGCCTTCATCACATCCTTGGGCAATGTTTAAATTGTTACATGTTGAACTTTGGATCTTTAATAACTCAGGCTGTAGGGGTGAGACAGACAAGTCATTAATGGAGTTTAAGGATAAATTGAATTTTCTTTTTGTGACTGGAGGGAGCTTTATGTTTGTTTCCCCTTTAGAATTCAATTGACTGGATGTATTGGAGTTGTCTCAGAATTTGAATGATTTTTTTGGGGGGGGAGTCACAAGCTTCTGATTCCCCTGAAATTTCTCTCTCTATGTACATATGTGAGGATACAGCAAAATGAAGAAACAACATGTATGTATACACACATGAACACATACATTGTTTACTTATATGTAGATTCATTCTTTCCTTGGTAGGCTGTAAGCTCTTTGAGGGCAGGGGTTGTCTCATTTTTGTCTTTGAATCTTCAGCATCTAATACAATGCTGGTTAGTCAGCTCACAAGAATGTATGTTGCAGGTACTTTGCTGAGCAGGGGATGCAAAAAAGTCAAAAGACAAGCCCTGCTCTCAAGGTGCTCATAGTATAATAGGAGAGGCAATCTAAGCAGCTGTGTGTAGCAAGATATGGCATATAAAGGGCCAGTTGCATGGAATTCTTTCCTCACTGTTATTTGAGACTGAACACTCAGTGCCCTGTGACAAACAGTAGAAAAGGGAGAGTGGCATTCCTGAAAGTGGGAGAAAAGAGAGATTCAGGTTCTTCTGGCTTTCAGGTAGAGAGGAATGACTCATCATTCCAACCTTTCTTCATGTTGCTGAAGGGAGAGAAAGATTCTGGGAAGAAGCAGCATAGAGAGAAATTGGTAATCTCTTTCATGGCTCTATTCCTAGCTTGATAATCTAGAGACATTGGGGGATTTCCCCTTAGGTGACATCTGAGACTTTCTTGTAGTTGAGCTGAGTTATCTGACTCCCAATTGGAAAGCACATCCATTTTCTATTGTCTGATGTATATTTTCCCATGTCTACTTTCTCTGATTTCTGTTTTGCTCTCACCTTGGATAAATGGGTTTCTTTTGTATTTGCTATTTGTGTTCATTGCGGAATTGTCATCGGGAGGGAAGGGAGTCAAGTCTAGGATGTATAGCTTGGCACATTCCTTTCCCATTAAGGAAAAGCAGCCAAGAGTTTAGTTTGAATCTAAAATCTACTTCCCCAGGCTAATAATATTTATGTGAAAAATTATATACAATTCTAGTTTGGTACCCCCTTGCTCTGAGGAGAACAGAGTGACCAACTAATGGCCCCAACTTCTTGCTTCCCCTCCTGGAAGGAGTTAAAGTCTCCTTTGGAGAAGTGTAGGGGAGATAAGATGTCAGACATTCTTTAAAGCCCATACTTGCTGTCTTAAAATCAAGACTGTGCATTGGTTCCAAGGCAGAAGAGCAATAAGGGAATAGGGAATGTGGATTAAGTGACTTGCCCAGGGTCACACATCTAGAAAGTGTCTGAAGTCAAATTGGAACCCAGGACCTCTTGCCTAACTGCCCCCTAGAGATGCCTATTCCTCCCTCCCTGTTAGCTACTTCTAGGAAACCCATGTGGACACTCATATCCTCCATGAACAAAGATATATCACCCAATACATACTACATCTTATACAATATAGATTGTAGATAATCTCAGAGGGAAGGCTCTATTTGAAAAATTTTATTTAATTAATTAATTTAGACTGTTTTCCCATAGGTACACAATTCCTGTTCTTTCCCTCCCTTCCTCTCACCCCACTCCCATAGCCAACGAGTAAATCCACTGGGTTTTACATGTGTCATTGATCAAGACCTATGGAAGACTCTAGCACTAAAGAAGATCAGGAAAGGTTTCTTGTAGAAGAGAAGATTTTACCTGTGTCTAGAAGGAAGCCAAGAAAGTTGGGGGTAGAGATGAGGAGTGAGACAATTCCAGACATGGGGGATAGTGCATAGGATGCATTAAATACAGTTAGTTCTCATTATTTGTGTGTTCTGTATTTGTGAATTTGCCTACTTTCTTAAGTTTATTTGTAACTCCAAAATCAATCCGCATAGAGCTTGTGATTATTCATAAACATGTACAAAATGGTGAAAAATCCCGAGTCCTGGCAGCCGAGTTTAACAAGATGGTGCCATGCCTTTTTGTTTCAGCTCTCATACTGTAAAGTGTATTTTTGAGGTCTATTTAGTGCCACATTTTTTAAATGGTGATTTTGCTGTTTAAAATGGTTTCCAAGAACTGTGCCAAACTGCTGTTTAGTGTTCCTGAATATAAGAAGGCTACAATGTGCTTTATGGAGAAAATGCATAGATAGTTGGATAGACTTTTTTTCAGATATGAGTTATAGTGCTTTGGGCTATACATTCAGTGTTAATGATTCAATAATATAGTACATCTGGAGAAAAGGAAGAGAGAATTCTCATATAATTAATTATTCATAAGAAATAAATATTAAACAAGGTATATTTAAATAGAAACACACGCATATATCAGTTGATTGACAAAAGCGTTGAGACTAGGAGTTCATGGGAACCTAACATTGAATTTCCCTATGATCAGTGGTTCAGTTTTTACTAATTTAGTATTCACAATGAATTTACAGAACATAACTAATGTGAATGACAAGAATTGACTGTAAATGCTTATTAATAGACAGATTGAGTTGTACTAAATTGGTAGGTGGTGAGTTCCTCAGTAATGGGGGAGTTCAAACAAAAGCTGAAAAACTTTGGGGTTATTATAAAGGAGATTTTGTTTAGATGGATGAAAAGGTCCCTCCAGAAGACCAGTCTTTCAGTCTCCAAGGTTTATAATAGGAGTCTATTTATACTCTTTCTCTTATCCTTTCACTCTCATATCCAATTGATTAACATGCTCTCTATATATTATTTCCAAAGTATCTCTCACCTCCATCCCTCTTCCACTCACAAGGCTCCCTCATCTCTGTTTGCCTGAATCATAATAGCTCTCCAAGTGGTCTTCCTTTACTGATTACATCCTTTACTGAACTGCCAAAATAATCTTCCAAAGGCACAGGCTCTTTTCTTTTTTTTTTTTAACCTGTTCTGCCTTGGAATCAAAACCAAACTATTAGTAGAAGAGGCAGAAGATAAGTAAGGGCTATGAAGTTGGGGTTAAATGACTTGCCCAGGGTCACAAGGCTGGGATGTTACTGAGGCCAGATTTGAATGCAGGACCTCCCATCTCTAGGCTTGGCTCTCAATCCACTGAGCCACCTGGATTCTCTCCACCTCCAGATTTTTCTTTTCCATTGTGACTCCCTACTGTCTCTGGGGGCAAATCTTGGTATTTAAGGGCTTCTATCATCTGGTGACAACCAATCCTCTCAGCCTCATTTCAAACACTCTACGTTCCAGTCCAATTGATCCTGATCTTGCCCGCCATCTTTTTCCTGCATGTGTTAGCACAGGCTATCTTTCATGCCTGAGATGCACTCCCTCCTCATCTTAATTCTTATCTTTCAAGGCTCAGTTTCTGTACTAATTTTTATTTATCCTGATCCCCCAAGGGATAGCATTTCTTCCCTCAAATATTTTTAGAAAATTACCTTCTCTCCATGGCCCCAATCATTCCTTAACTTGTCTTATATTTGTCTTTGAATAGTAGAATGTAAATTCCTTGGTAGTAGGGATTATTTCATTATCATTTCCTATCTCAAGCATTAGCATAATACCTTTCACAATATCAGTGTAGAACCATTATTTCTTTTAAAAAAATATTATTTTTAATGAATAAAAACTGATTTTTCTCTCCCTTCCAATTTTCATTGGAAAAATAACTTTTTGTAACAAAGCTAGTCATATGCATGAAATAAATGTCCCCCAGGGTTACATAAAATATACACACATAAATATCTATGTGTGCACATATAAATAAATATACATTCATGTAGAGTATGTTTCATTTAGCATGCTGGGTTCATCACCCCTCTGTTAGGAGATGGAGGGCATGCTTCATTATCACAGACCTGTGATTTCACTGATAGAGTACTCATGATATTGAAACTTTTTTCATTAAGGCAGATTACAATCTCATCTATAATGTCCCGTGTTACAGAGTTGTCCAGGACACTGAGACAAAATGACTTGTCTAGGGTCACAAAGCTAGTATGCTTTACTCACATTTGATGCTTAGTAAATGTTAGTTGAATTAAATTGAATAGAAAATGATTATAAGATATGCCAAAGACCCTACACAATGGAAAGGAGGTTTGGAGTTCTAGTCATGGGATCTGGATTCAAGTCCTGAGTTTTCCAAATACTATTACTGTGATTTTGGGTGAATTTCTCCATTCCTATGGGCCTCCGTTTCCCCATCTATAAAATAAATCAGATGATTTCTAAATTTCCTTGTAGCTCTAAAACCTTTGAGACAAAGAGAATATAACAGAAAAGTCTTGTACAGAGCACCTTATACTTTTACCGTATAACAAATACTCCATTGAAGGCTGGGACCCTTAACATGAGATCCATGGACTATAGATTTCAAGGCATCTGTGAATTTGTTTGAAAATATTTTGATGACTATTTTAATATAATTTATTTCTTTTGAAGTCTAATGTGTTTTATTTTATGTGTCTAAAAACATTATTCAGAAAATGGGTCTGTAGGTTTCAACAAAATGTCAAAGGACTTTATATCACAAAAATGATTAAAAATTCTTAATTTATGGATTTCTTAGTTGGACATGTAAGACTGCAGTGAAATCTTGAAAAATTTTAATTTTTCATCCTGTTATAAATAACTGGATCCTTTTGAGTCTGGTCTATTCATTTTCTTTGAAGAGTCTAATTTTCAATCCAAGTGTATGGGGATTCACAGGCAATCCTCCAAACCATATTTTCACTCAGAAGCAAAGCTTTTAAATATTCTTTAAAGTGGCCAGAGGGACTTATTCTTGGCCCTTATCTTAGATTCCCTTCCCGGAGAGCTAGATTTTGGCAACCACTTGGAAACCTTTATAGAAGTAACATTTTTATTTTTATTTTTTCCTGGATCTCTTATTTTATTTTATTTTTGAAAATTTTATTTAATTAATCAACTTAGAACATTTTCCCTTGGTTACAAGAATCATATTCTTTCCCTCCCCTCCCCCCCCACCCCTTCCTGTAGCCAATGCGCAGTTCCATTGGGTTTTATATGTGTCATTGATCAAGACCTATTTCCATATTATTGATATTTGCACCAGGGTGATCATTTAGAGTCTACATCCCCAACCATATCCCCCTCGACCCATGTAATCAAGCAATTGTTTTTCTTCTGTGTTTCTACTCTCACAGTTCTTCCTGTGAATGTGGATCATGTTCATATTTTTATTTTAAGTAATACTTTAGTATGTGCTATCTGTGTGAATGATGGATTAGAGTGGGCTGAGCCTGGAAAGAGGAAGACCAATTAGGAGGCCATTATAATAGTCTAGGCAAAAGGAGAATGAGGATGGTGGGCAGAAAGGGATACATGCTTGAGGTATTGGGGAGGTAAGATTGATAAGACTTGTTAATTGATTGAATACGGAGACTGATGGAGAAAGAAGTCAAGGGTGACTCCAAAATTGTAAATTCAAGTTTTTGGGCAGATAGTGGTATTCACAGCAGAAATATGGTAGAGACACAGGTGAGTTTTGGGGGAAAGATGAAGAGTTTTGTTTTTCACACTGAGTTTGAATTGCTGATTGGACTTTCAAGTGGTCCTGTGCAGTAGGCAGTTGTCCAATGAGGGGCTGGAATGAGAGAGAGAGAGAGAGAGACAGAGAGAGACAGAGACAGAGACAGAGACAGATATGATGATGATGATGATGATGATGATGATGATGATGAGTTGGATGTATATATTATAGAGTCATTGAACTCATGGGACTTGATAAGAAAATACTTTAATTTTCTCATTTTACTCGATTCCCCTGGCTTATGCCCCAACTCCACTTTGGCTCTACATGGATGGTCACATTATCATTCTTCCCATGACATATGTGAACTCCACTTCCAGGACTGAGTAGTGAAATTCCTTATCAAATTATAATATTCTATTTTCCCATCTACTCTGTCTTGTTCCTTTTAAATCTATTCTTTGTCCTCACAGAGACCTTTAATCTTGGTATTCCTCAATTCTTTCCCAGGCTATTGTGTCTACTCTGACTATATCCTCTACTCTTCCCAAGCTCAAGCCTTTGGTCACCTGGCTCAACTCTATACTATATTCTGTTCTTTTTTTTTAAACCCTTACCTTCCATCTTGAAGTCAATACTGTGTATTGGCTCCAACGCAGAAGAAGAGCTGGAAGGGCTAGGCAATGGGGGTTAAGTGACTTGCCCAGGGACACAAGCTAGGAAGTGTCTGAGGCCATATTTGAACCTAGGACCGCCCATCTCTAGGCCTGCTATATCCTGTTCTTGAATCTTTTTGCTCCATTGCAACATTACCACTAATTCCTGGCTAAATTCCAACTTTGGATCATTTCCATCATCTGCTTCTTGCATTCCGTGTAGTTGAATGGAGCTGGAGGAATATATATACAACTATGCTGACTAAGTCCACTACAAATTATTCAGCTGGAACTTAACTCCAGCAGAGTAATCCTCTTAGTCCTCCATAACTGACGGCATTGATTCCATCTCAACTGAGGACCTTGTTTTATACTTTACTGCAAAGCTATTCACTTTGACCTCTCACTTTTTCCTCCCCATCTCACATCCTTCTGATAGTATCCTCCTCTTTTCCTCCTTCACTCCAGAAAAGTAGCTCTTCTTGCTCAAGCCAACCCATATGCATACACCCTTGGTCCCATCCTATCCTACTTTCTCCTTTAGAATGTTTTCACTACCATTCTTCTTTCTCTAATTTACATTTTCTTTCTATCCACAGGTTCCTTCACCACTGCTGTAAATGATACAAGTCTTAAACTTAATCTTAAACCCCTCCAACAAATCTCTCACTAGAGTCTACCATTTCCATGTACTCTAATCTTATATTTCTCCCCATTTCAACCAAACTCCTTTAAAAAATCACATATACTTGGTGCTTCTATTTACTTGTCTTCCCTTCTCTTTAAATTTTCTTAATTTGATTACCATGCTCATCTCATCACTTAGATATAACTGCCTGAAGTGCATTCCTTCCTCAGTGCCACCTTTTTGCTTGTTAATATTGTGAACCAAAGCCCTATTTTGTTCAGTAATTTTTCAGTTACATCTGACTCTTCATTACTCCATTTGATGTTTTCTTGGCAAAGGTACTGAAGTGATTTTCTATTTCTTTTTCCAGTTCATTTTATAGATGAGAAAACTGAGGCAAACAGGGTTAAGTGACTTACCCAGAGACACACAACTAGTAAAAGTTTCAGTCCCAATTTGACCTCAGAAAATGAGTCTGACTCCAGACCCTCTATCCACTGTGCCACTTAGCTGCCCTAATGTCCCTCATAGGATCAAACAACAAAGCCAAGAGATTAGAAACATATAACAAATTGACAATAATGGATAATGATCATATTATAAACCAATCAGTTATCAAGCATTTGTTAAATACGTACTGCTTTCTAGGCTCTCAAGAGACCCAAAGACAAAAATGAAATGATTCTATACCAGATGAATTTACATTCTGTGGGGAAATGAAAGCTTATCCATTAGCACTTGTATCAAGGCTATGGAAGGTTATATTAACAATGTATACCAATGATAGTAAGATGAAGTTAAACCATAATAGAGGCAGGATTATTTGGGACCTTTGCTTGAGTGACATTTGGGGAGGAGAAAAGGAGGAGCGCTGCCTACATACATTGTGTGTTTGTAATGTGTTATTCGGGAGAGGCTGGGTGGCATAGTGGATACAGTGCTGGAATTAGAGCCAGGAAGATCTGGGCTCAAAGAAAAACTCAGACTGAGTGGCCATCCAGCCCTGGGGTAAGTCACATAACTTGTTGAAAACATCATTTTCCTAACAGGATTGTTCAGACTGTCAACTGCATTCATGTTTGCAAAGCACTTTGCCAACCTTTAAGTGAGATATAAATATGGGCCATTGTTGAATCTAGAACCCTCTTGCTGGAGGGAAAGTTGCCTTGGATTATATGCACAAGCTCAAAATGTAAGTAGAAAAATCCACGTTTCCCCTATATTATTTCCAGCTTGGGAAGGCTACATCAGAGAGGGGGTGTGTGTGGTGGAATTAGAGGATCATAAATTTAGAGCTGGACAGGACCTCAGAGGCCATCTAGTCTGACCTCTCCCCCTCCCCCATCCCGTTTTTGCAGATGAGGAAAAGGAGGACCAGGGTAGTTAAGTGACTTGCTCAAGATCACATAGGCAGCAATGACCAGAGCTGGTATTTGAACTCAGATTCTGACTCTAGATCCTTCATTCTTCCTGTTGGTAACCAACAGAGGAGTTTGGACTAGTTGATCCTTAACCTCCCTGTCAACTACAAAGTCCAAGATCCAGTCTAAAAATTAGGTCTCAGGGATAGCTCTGGAGACCCTTTATTCCATATGGTGAAAATGTAATCTAGCTGTAATAACAGCTCTGGGTATGAGAGCATCTCTGTCTGGCAAATGGTTTAGTGGGGAAGGTCAAAAGCAATGGCTGAAACAGATTGCATGTGGATTTCAGTTATTTAGATGAAGTCTGCCCCCATTACTACGGATGAGCAAATGTCACTTGCTAGAAATGTGGTCTTAATTAGATAACCCGACATGATTTCATTTCTAGGCTTCATATCCCTTGCAGCTCTTTTTGCCAGTGTGTTTGTTTGGCATCCTGAGTGGGGCAGTAGTGGTCTGGGAAGTGCTGTTCAGTTTCCCATTATTCCCCCCCCCCTTTTTTTTAAGGAAACAGTATTGGCTTTTCTGTTTCGGTTAGCTTGTTCTTTATATAGTTCCCTACTAAGTCTAATGATTAGCTGTTATTTATTGGAAGCGTCAGCAGGAAATTCAGTTTTAGAATTCTGATTAGTTAGCTAGTGGGCTGGCTAGGGCAGGGACCACAGATGAATGGGATATTTTGCTGACCTTTTTTGAGAAGCTTGCTTCACTTAATCTAGGATTGTATGTGCACTCAAGGTTGGAAGGTGTTCAAGGACAGCAGGGTGACTGTGTGAGCTGGGCCACTTTTGGCAAGAAGCCACAGGGCATCGAGCGACTTGAGACTTGCATGGAACACTGTCCGAGACTCTTGTGGCATGAAAGGCCAGAGTGTACTCTGGAAAATGTTCTCTATCCTTCTGTCTTATCTCCCACCCATGAAATCCAGGACAGTGGATGCATAAGACCCCCAGGGCCCTGAGAAAGATTCCCAGGGTAACCTACTATTACAGGGTGGAGTTTTATTAAATTTCTTAAATTTTATTAAATTTCCTAGTCCGGAAAACAAAAGAGAAATCTTTGGGTGGCCACTAGACCCCTCAATATATCATTTGTTGTCCTGAGGATGCTGAACCCCTTATAAAGACCCTTTACCACAAGTCCTATTTCATTTTTCTTTTCCTGCCACTCAGAGAGTTCAATGGCAAGAGTAGTGGATTTGGACTGACTTCTACCTAATACTTGGGTAACATTGTGGGCTACCTCACTTCAGTGAAATGCCTCAGTTTCCTTATCTGAAGAATGAAGGGACTGGCCTAGATGGCCTCTAAGGTTCTTTCCACTTCTAGATTTATGATTCCAAGTCACTTCACCTCCTTGCGCCTCAGTTTCTTAATCTTTAAATGAAGGAATTTGAGTAGATGCCTCTCAGGACCCTTCTAGCACTATCATCCTATCATCCTAAATTACTTAATCACTCACGAGCCTCAGTTTCCTTTTCTATAAAATGAAGAAGTTGCACTAGATGACCTCTCAAGTCTTTCCAGTGCTAGATCTAATTCACTGGTCCTCATTTTCTTCATGTGCAAAATGACGTTGTTGGACTAGATGGCCTCCGAGGTCTCTCCCAGCTCTAAATCTAGGATCCTGGTTGGGGGAAGGTGTGTGGTTTGGGATGAGGGAGGGGGGTTTCTCTTTCTCTTTCCTTCTTTTACCTGTTTCTTATTGATCCATATTACAGCATCACTTCTTAGTTCCTGATTTTCTCAGTTGGAGTCAGGGAGATTTCCCCATGGCTTTCTTGAGTCTTTTGGTTCTATCCTAGTACAAAATGACACATCTTGATGTTATGTTTTATGCCATTTTCCATTCTTACCATCAGTGTCTTATTGGAGTCTCCCTAACACCTTTCCTATGTCTTTCCCTTTGAGTTACTTGTAATTTTGATTTTACTGAGATTATTGCTACATTTTTCATGTCACTGGGACAATGTTGGTGTTACAGACATTTATTTTTTGTCCCAGAGAACAATTTGAGGTCATTGAAAACACTGTTCAGTTTCCTAAATGAAATCTACTCTGATTTTTGCTCCTACTCAACTCTGTCATATATACATATTTAACTTTAATATATGTAGCAGATGTGTATTTTCTAGGGATTTCTTGGACTACAGAAGCTTTTGCAGTACAAGAATATGTGAAAGTAATTTCCCAGGGCTCCTGTTAGACGATACAGGAATAACAGGACTGTGGTATTATGAATTTAGAGCAGGAGTTCACTTCCTTTGTGACTTGGACCCCTTTGGTAGTCCCATGAAACTTAATGGCCCCTTTTAGAATGCATAAAATAAAGTACATAGGATTAAAAAAGAAACCAAAGGTTAGTAAAAAAAGTTGTAGTTTTTTTCCCATCCAAATTTCTGGAACTCCTAAAGTTTTAACCTCAGGTTAAGAATCTCTGATTAGAAGTTAGAAGGGACCTTAGAGACCATGTCATAGTCCAAAGCCCTCATCTTACAGACGAGGAAACTGTAGACCAGAGAAGTTAGAGACTTGCCCATGGCCATAGAGGTAGTAATTGGATGTAAGATTCAGGAAACTTGGAGAAAGATCTATGGAGACACTGAAGCATCAAGGACACTTTAAAAAAAATAACCCTCACCTTCCATCTTAGAATCAATACTGGATATTGATTTCAAGGCAGAAGAGTGATAAGGGCTAGACAATAGAGGTCAAATGACTTGTCCAGGGTCACACAGCTAGGAAGATCAAGGAGACTTTTGATCTTTTGGAGCATCCATGTACTGGACACTCCTTAAGCAGTAGAAGACAACTGCTCATACTGTCAGGTTTTACTTTTCCTCAGATAAGCTGATCCAGTGACATTGTTTTCTTTGCTATTCCTTACACAAGACCCTCCATCTCAGCTCTAGGTAATTTCACTGGCTGCCCTATGTGCTTGAATTCTCTCTTTCTTCATCATGGCTTTCTGGCTTCCCTGGCTTTCTTCCTGTCCTGGCTAAAATAATACCTTTAAGAAGAAGCCTTTCCTGATAGCCCTTAATTCTGTTGCCTTCCCTCTGTTGATTATTTCCAATGTATTTTGTATATATCTTGTCTGTCCATAGTTGTTTATATGTTGCCTCCACTATTTGACCATCTTTTTCTTTTGCATCCTCAGAATTTAGCACAGTGCTTGGCACACAGTAGGTCCCTAATGAATGCCTATTGACTTGACTTCAGCTTGGCATGACATTGGTGGTCTATAGTATGATTGAACTGCTGATGAATAGAATTGAGAAAGGAGCATCATGGAGAGCTAATAGGGAAGTAGAAAGACTTGGGCAGCTGTTAGAGTATAGATCCAGAAGTCTAGTTTCCAGTTAGTGCTAACCATGTGAATGGTTCAACCCACCCTCTGGTGTCTGAAGAGTACTAGGGTTTGCATCAAGCACTTTATTTCTTAAAAAAAATCCTTATCTTAGATCTTATGGATTAATACCATATATTGGTTCCAAGGAAGAAGAGTGGTAAGGGCTAGGCAATGAGGTTTAAATGATTTGCCCTGGAGCACATAGATAGGAATTGTGTGAGGCCAGATTTGAATCTAGGACACCCCCCATCTCCAGACCTGGCTATCAATCCACTAAACCACTTAGCTGCCCCCACACTTTATCTTTCATTTTATTTTATCTTATAACTTGAGCTTGTGAGGGTTCAGTACCTCCTGGGGGAGGTGAGATGATGCCATTGCTATTTCTGATATATAGGTGTTCATTGCTTATTTTTATTACCCTCTTATTTAATCCAATTAGCCTGCTTACAAAAGCAATGATCCTTTGCACAGAGGCTACTGATTGACAGCATGCAGGATGAAAAGGTGTAACAGTAGAGTTGAGATATATTTATATTCTGAGCTTGTTGAAGATCCTGGGAGAAACAATATAGTGAAACACATAGTGAGAGTGACTAGTCAAATGGGGCAGGCCTTCTTTTGGGGCACAGAGGGAAGGAGGAGAAGGGGAGTGTCTAAGCTTTAAGGAATAGAAGAGGAAATGTAAGAGAACTCACCTTCAAAAGGGAGTATGGCCAAGGGAATAGAATACTGGCTTTTGAGAACAGAGACATCCAGGTTCTAATTCTGCCTCAGATATATTCACTAGCTATGTAACCATATGGGCAAATTACTTAATCTCTCCAAACCTCAGTTTCTTGATCTGTATCCCCAACATGTAGCACAGGGGCTAATATTTAATATATAAATGCTTGTCTCATGAAACACAGGAAGAGAATCTCATAAAAAGTGGCATACTTTCCCAACTCCACCCTTCTGTGCCTTGGATAGAAGAGCTCAGGATTCGAGCCTTGGCCAACTAATCTCAACTTCATCTGTTCTAGTAAAAAAACTATAGGATGAGAGGTGGGCTGCTGGGTAGCTCAGTGGATTCAGAGCCAGATTTCCCAGGTTCAAATCTGGCCTCAGATCCTTCCTAGCTGTGTGACCTTGGACAATACAAAGTATTGGTTCTAAGGCAGAAGGTAAGGGTTACAAAAATAAAAGATTATGGAATGGTTCTTGCTCTGGGTGGGGTAAAGAACTTGCAGGAAAGGAAGTCAAATGATGAAAGGATGAAAAATTGTATATTCTTCCTCCCCTCCTGCCCTTAGAGTTTTAACCACTTATTTACCGCTGCTAAGAAAAGGTAAACGTCAGGCTAGACCTGACCCCAATATGCTTTAAAAACAACACAACACAATACAAAACAAAAAAAATCACACAGCCTATTTGAGGTCTTATTTAGGATACTATGTAGAAATGAAATACATGTAATTCCATTCATTACTTCCCCTTCCCTCATCACACTCTACCCAAATAGATGGTCATTTGTGACAGTAGCAAGCAGGTGGAAAAAAATGAAAAAAAAATAGATGCCCTAAATCATTCATTGGAATCCAATCTAATAATGGCTGGGATTGACATCAAGGAGTATTTCCATAGGTCCATCCAGCAGCCTCTCTGAGGACCAGGGTCTGTCTGCCCAAGTATGACACCATGGTCAGGTAAATGAGATGAGACACACTGTGCATTCAGCCCATGTATGCAGGCATCACACATAGTGCTCTGCCATAGTACCATGGTATGTTTATTATGTAGGTTTTTGGTACACACACATAATCAATTCTCTATGTATGATATGTGATATTCTACAGTTTGATTCGATATTATCAAATTACCTAAACAACACTCTTGTGAGATTACTACAACAAAGAATTCTGTGATTATTTACTAGGTTCCTACAACACTCTGTGATAGATATGATTAATGTGAATAAAGCCATTTGTAGGTTATAGTATCCCTTGAACTGTTGAGAGGATCATTGTGCTTTTGGTCAGCTTTCACTATCCATCATAATTGCTTGGGAGATGAACAACAAAACATATTTGTATCTAGGTGTGAGGACTTTAGGCAGATGAATTTTGGGGTTTTCCTCAATTTACAAGTTCTGTTTTTCTTGTGTTACTTTGAAATGCCTAGCAATGTTGCTTGGTTTCTGTTCCAACGAATTCACTTGAGTGTGGTAACTGTAGGACAAGATTCATTATGGTATTTATTGTAGGGCCTTGGAGCATATCTTGTGCTTGAGAAAGGAGGGGTCATGGGCAGTAATCTTTGGGATTTTATTCTGTAATTGCAATCTTTTTTGGGTAATAACCTAGGAGGCTTAAAGTAGGGTATATACTTATTGATCCTATAAGTATTTGCTCTCATGTTATTTCTGCTGTATTGGGGAGAGAATAATAATCATAACAAGTCCACTAGTGGGGAAAATTTGGGGAAAGAAGTCACAAGGGGGGATCATCAGGGGTCTGCTTTGCTGACCTTCCTTCCTCAGACTGTGACCTTGTCAATCAGTCGGGGTATGATGGCCTCTGGCAGAGTATTGAGGATTATAGACTTAGAGGAAGTAATTGATATTGAATTGAAAAATTTTAATTAATTAATTAATTTAGAATATTTTTCCATGGTTACATAATTCATGTTCTTTCCCTCTCCACCTTCCCCCCTCCATAGCCAATGAGCAATTCCATTGGGTTTTACATGTATCATTGATTAAGATCTATTTCCATATTATTGATATTTGCACCAGGGTGATCATTTAGAGTCTACATCCCCAACCCTATCCCCATCCCCATGTGATCAAGCAGTTGTTTTTCTTCTGTGTTTCTGCTCTCACAGTTCTTTCTCTGGATGTAGATAGTGTTCTTTCTCATAAGTCAGAGGAAGACATTTAAACCCTACTGCTTAGCCCTTACTGCTCTTTTGCCTTGGAACCAATGTATAGTATTAATTCACAAGATCTAAGACAAGGATTAAAAAAGAAAAGAAACAAGAAAAGTTAATGTGCTTAATGCAAACCGCATTACTCCTCAGACACCAGAGGGTGGGTTGAACCATTCCCATGACATGCAGAACTTTGGGTACAAAGAAATGCTAATAATATGTACTTTATAAATCCACCCTCTGGCAGTGAAAGCTGTAACAAACCATAAAGAGATGTGTAATGGTGGTCCATGACAGTCTGTCTCCAATGGTGAGGAAACTTATAGATTTTTAGAAGAAGCCTTCCAAGTATTTGATGGAAGAGATGTGGTTACAATGGGAATTGGTGTTTTAGAACTGTGCCTATTTTTTTTATCATTGACTTTTAACATGGTAAAAATTTTACCCTTCTCAAAGTCATCAAGTGTTCAGAACAATGATAATAAGAGATCTATAGCTTAAATTAACATCCTGACTAGGCTTTAGAGCTTCTTAAAGTGCCAGCCAATGGGGAAATATTGACTCTAAAAAAATACAAATGAAGAATCAGGAAATAGAAGAGAGTAAAGTATGTCATCAAAGAAACATAAGTCTGAACAAGAAAATGGGTTGATAACAAAGCAAGGAAAGTAGATGAACATCTTCCATTAGGGTCCTTGAGGTGTCAGGAGAATTCAAATAAGCTCCCAGTAGATTGGGAAGACTGCCCATGGAGACTTGTGGAAGAACATGAACAAGAGTTACAGAGCTTGGGCAGTCATGAGTGAGTTTTGAACTGTAAGGATTACTCATAATTTAATGAGGGCACAGTTCCATTGGGGCTAGTTGATTTAAAAAATGTTTTCTTGTTATTATTTGCTTTTTAAAGCTACAATTCCCTGATGAATTCCTCCTCCAATCTTCTCTTAAACAACAAGGAGTGTTAAGAAGAACAAAACACATGTGATATCTTCTCAAGCATAATGTAATCTCCATGAGAACAGGATGGTTTTTTGATTTATAGTCGCCTCTCCAGCATGCAGTACAATATCTTACAAAGAGAGTAGGTGCTTGCTAATTAAATAGCTACCTGGTACAGAAGATAGAATGGATATACTGGATATTTAGGAGATAATTAACAGAAGGAAGGTATTGAAATTAAAAGGGGTTGGCAAAGACTTCCAGTAGAAGTTTGGATTTTTAGTTTGGACTTATAGGAAGCCAGGAAGGTCAGAAGGTGGTGATCAGGAGGGAAAGTACTCCAGGCATGGGGGATAACTAGAGAAAATGCTCAGAGCTGAAAGTTGGAGGTGGGCTTTAGGGTAGATGGAACAGTAAAGTTGAGGGCAGGTTCTGTCTTTTGTCTTTCTTTATCAAGCCAAAGAAACTGCTTGTCTCTGGAAGCTCACTCTATCTCTAGGCTACTTGACGCATTGGAAGTACTCTCTGATCCTGGAGTCTCACCTTTTGATTGACAGGGTCTCCCAGAATTTCCAGTTTAAGAAGGAAAGTCATACCAAAGATTTCTTCATCCCTCTCCATGATGTATTGGTGATTTTTTTCCCATAGGATTTTTTTCTAGCAGGCCCCTGTAGTGTATACACCCCCCGCCCCCCTGTTCTTTTCAATGCCTTTTTATATGATGTCTTCCCCTAATAGAAAGTAAGTTTCTTGAGGGTAGGGACTATCTTTTGCTTCTGTTTGTATTTCTAGCACTGATCATAGTGCTTGGCATATAGTAAACTTAAAAAAAAAGCAACCTTTCCCTTTTGTCAGTATCATTTTGAGAAAGAAGAGTGGCAAGGGCTAGGCAATTGGGGTTAAGTGACTAATCCAAGATCACATAGCTAGAAAGTGTCAAAGACCAGATTTGAACCCATGTCCTCTTGACTCCAGACCTGGAAATCTAGTTGTCCCATCTATTATACTATCTATCTGCTCCATATTGTAAGTTCTTAATAAAATGTTTGTTGGTTAACTGACTTTCAGTGCTAGTGTCTACTACAATTCCTGAAACTTGGTAGGAGCTTCATAAGATCATAGATTTAGAGCTAGAAGGGATTTCAAAGACTATCTGGTTCAATGCCTTTATTTCACATATGGGTAAACTGAGGCACAGGAAAGTTAAATGACTTATCCAAAGTTACACAAGCAGTGGGGGTCAGCAGCAGGATGTTAGCTGATTCAGTAATTTAGGGATGGATTTTCATCTGCTTCTCAGAAAAGATGATATTCTATGATATGATAAAGTTTATTATAAACACAAGCATTATGCTAGGTACCAAAGACATAAAAGACAAAAAAAAGACAAGTTCTTTCTCAATTTTATCTAGAAAGGAAAAGACTTAACAAGGAGCTTGGATAGAGAACTACCCCATGCCTAGAATTTTGGAACTGAGAAAAGACCTCAGAAAATACCTAATTTAACTGTGTGGATATCCTGGGGTCTGCAGACCTGGGATCTTTAGAGCTCAGATCCTGGATCCTGGCTCTGCATTCTCAGGCCCAGGAAATATTTAACAAGATCTTTGTGACCATGCAATATACAATGAACATAAATAATCATTAAAGCCTTCTGGATACTTGGAGAGGGTGAATCTATATGCTTTTCTTGACAGCTTAAACTCATTTAGCCTTTTGACAAAGCAGCAGCAATCATGATATCCAACTAAAATAATTTCCACAGACACTGTGTGCGTTTGAATCCAATCGCTAAATACCCTGATTAGCATTCCATTACTATAATTGATTATTTCTCTCTATCATCACATCCAAATTTGGGGTTAGAGCCAGAAAGGACCTTGGAGATTGGGCTGCATCAGTTAAAGTTGTTAGGAAGAATTCCATTCTTTTCAAGAGGACTCAAATGATATCAAAGGAGGAAACACTCAAGCACATGGCATAGACGTTCAATGAATCGAGGTCAAGAATTCAATTCAATTCAGTAAACATTTATTAAATGTTTGCTG
Organism: Monodelphis domestica; assembly: GCF_027887165.1. NCBI lineage: Eukaryota > Metazoa > Chordata > Mammalia > Didelphimorphia > Didelphidae > Monodelphis > Monodelphis domestica. Next base: position 41,324,006 of record NC_077234.1, on the reverse strand, counting down.
TGTGCCAGGCACTGTGCTAACTTGCCTTCAAGGAGATTATGATCTAATGGGGGAAGACAACACATAAAAGGAAGACAAAAGGGGGAATGGAGTACAGAAAGGAAGAGCAGGCAGTATTATGATCCTTGGAGTAGAAACCAAGCAGAGCCACTGATGGAAAATGGTAAATTACTAGAATGTTTTGAGCCCTCTATAAAGGAGGAGTTTATTGTCCTGTCTTCCAGCCTTCCACTCAGAGAGGCAACTGAGGGAGTTGAAAAGGTGTTAAATATAAAAATCTGAGACAGTCTACATGATAATGAGATTTTAGGTAATCAGATTAGGCAAGATTTCCAATGGGGTAGAAATGAAGCAAAGTTGCTGATGGAAAATGAACAAGCATTTATTAAATACTTTCTCTGCATTTGACCCTGTGCAAAGTGCTGGGAATATACAAACAAAAAATTCAAGTCTCTTCTGGATTCTAAGAGCTTACATTCTATTGGATGTGTGTGCAAGAGGATACGGCATGCTTAGAAACAAGCAAACATTGGTTTTATACAAAATAAATGTACAGTGACTGGAGAGGGACACTACCAATTAGGGAATTAGCAAAAGCTAGGGGTGTGGAAAGGATGCTTGAGCTGAACCTTAAAGGTCAGTAACAAATAAGATCAGACAAAGAAATCCCCTTCCTGGACAGAGGATCTTTGGCTATGCTGGAAACAATGAATAGGGAAGAAATACAGAGTTCTCCTTGAAGGAACCATTGCTAGGGCTTGGTCGTTGAGCCGAGCCATGTCAGCTCCTTAGGGTCTGGCCATCTGGGCCCTTAATTCATCAACTTCTGAGTTGAAGTTTTGTTCTACTGCTGACCTGGTAGGGCATACATATAGTTTATAGACATTAGATTTTAAGATAACTAGTATAATTTTCTCCTAAAGCCCCTGTTCCTTCCTCCCTTCCCAACCAATAAATTTGAATTATTTATATGTTCCCTCTTGTTCTTTCCTCACCAAATTCCCAACACAACAGGAGGGAGGGTAAGGAATGTGAAATGGGGCCAGTCATAGATAGCCAACCATCCTTTGTTGCTATCCAACCTCTCTTGAATTTAGTTTTTTTATACATAGATGTTGGCACGTTGTCTCCCTTGCTATATGATGAGCAACTTGAGGGCAGGGACTGAGTTTTTGCCTTTCCTTGTCTTCTTAGCATTTAACATGGTGCTTAGCACACAATACATGCTTGTTGACCAACTGGCCATTTATTCTCTAGTAGACTGTAAGCTTTTCACAGGTATGGACTTTATTGGGGGAAGGGGAGTTGAGAAGAATGGGGGTAAAATAAGGCAGGAATTGGCAATAGATAATCATTACTGGTACATTTTGTTGTTTAATCATGTCCAATTATTCATGATCCCATTTGTTTTTTTTTCTTGGCAAAGATAACTGGAATGGTTTGCCAATTCCTTTTCCAGCTCATTTTATAGATGAGGAAACTGAGGCAAACAGGATGAAGTGACTTATCCAAAGCCACATGGCTAGTGAGTGACTGAGGTCAAATTTGAGCTCAGAAAGATGAGTCTTCTTGACTCCAAGTCTGGCATTATATCCATTTCACCACCTAGTTGCCCCTGAACAAAATAAGCACTTAAAAAATACTTTAGCATGTAGTAGCTAGATGGCTTAGTGGATGGAGTATTGGATCTTGAGATGGGAGGTCCTGGGTTTAAATTTAGCCTCACTTAACCCCCCTTGCCTAACCCTTACTGCTCTTCTGCCTTAGAACCAGTATTCAGTATAGATTCTAAGAAGGTAAATGTTTTTAAATAAAATACTTCATCATTTATTGTTTATCATCAAGAACTGTTCATTACTCCTTAAGAGCAGAGACTATTTTTTTTCTAGCTTTGTATATCCAGTTCTTTGCACCTAAGTGACTTGAAATCAGAAAGATCTGAGTCCAAATTCTGCTTTAGACACTAGCTATCTGACCCTGGCCTAATCATTTAAACTTTCCCAGTTTCATTTTCCTCAGCTGAAAAGTGGAAATAATATTAGAACCTACCCCTTAAAGTTTTGAGAGTCAAATGAAATCAGACTGTAAGTCTAAAGTGTTGTATCAATATGCGCTATTATGAATAATTTTTTAATTGAACCTGAGTTCAAATCTCCCTTTTTTATAGATGAGGAATCTGATGATTAGAAAGTTGCAATAATTGCAAATATTAATAATATGGGAATAGGTTTTGAACAATGATACATATAAAACCCAGTGGAATTGCTGGTTGATTCTGGGAGTGGGGAGGGAGGAGGAGAGGGTAAGAACTTCATGTTCTTTAATCATGGGAATCATGTAATCATGGAAATTATTCTAAATTAATTAATGAAATAAAAAATAAAAAAAGAAAGTTGCAAAAACTTTCTAACACCATCCAGGCATAAGGGGCAGGGCTAAGTCTCTGGCCTCAAATCCAAAGGACTGTGCTACCTGTTAAAGCCAATGGATGTCTTTATTGCTGTTAATAAACACAAGGCATGATTTGTGTCAGTCCCCAAAGGCTCTACTTTTGTCCTGTCTCAGGACAGGACTCAGAGGAGGACTCAGACTTGGCAAGCTGACCCAGACTTCCTACCTGGAGTTCAGTCAATCAGTCATGCCCAGCTCTCTGTGTCTCCATGAACCTTCACTATCCATGGGATTTTCTTGGCAAGGTACTGGAGCGGTTCACTATTTCCTTCTCCAGCTCATTTGACAGTGAGGGATCTGAGGCAAACAGGGTTAAGTGTCTTGCCCAGGGTCACAAGCTAGGAAATGTCTGAGACTGGATTTGAACTCAAACCTCCCTGACTCCAGACCCAGCACTATCCACTAAGCTGCCTAGAGAAACTTAGTCAGTAATGAAAATAGCTGATATTTACATAAAGCGTTTCACAAACATGATCTCATTTTAGCATCACAACAACCTTGCAAGGTGCATACTATTATTTTATTTTATAGATTAGGGAAATGACAGAAGAAAGTTGGTTTGCTCAGAGTCATATAATGAGTATGTGTCAGAGATGGAATTTGAATCCAAGACCCAATGGATTCCAGGTCTTGCACTGCCTCTTATGTCAATGCATCCTTTAAAAAAAAAAAGCCCTTGTTTTCCATTTTAGAATCAATAGTATGTATTTCCAAAGCAGAAGAGTTGTAAGGGATAGGCAATGCCAGCAACAGGAATTTTACTACATCCAGAAGTAGCCCATTCCATGACTGGCCAACTCTAATTTTTTAATTTAACTCTATTTTTTTAATTAAAAAAAATTAAATTTTAAATTAAATTTTAAAATTTAATTTAACTCTAATTAATTGACTTAGAATAAAGGCAATGGGGCCCAAGTAACTTTGTCTGAGGTGAGATTTGAATTCATGACCTTCCATCTCTAGATCTGGCTTTCAATCCACTTAGCTGCCTCCCATGCATTTTATTTTATTTTATTTTTTCCATGTATTTTAAAAAATGTTTCATTGATGCTCCTTTCTTCTTTTGATTTTTTCTGGCATCATTATAATAATTCGTAATCTCCACCTCAATAATCCCCCCTAAAAATCAAAACCTTCTCTTGTAACAAGATTAATCAAGCAGAACCAAGCTGCGTATTGGCCATGTTCGAAAATGAATGTTTTCTTGTTCTTCACCTTTAGTCCATTTTTTGTCTGTTAAGAGATTTTGTGAAAAATTTCAGGAAAAACTACCTAAAATTAGAGTTGTCCAATCATGGAATGGGCTACTTCTGGATGTAGTGAAATTCCTGTTGCTGGCATCTTCAAGTAGGGACTGGAGGAGTATTTGTTGAGTATGTGGTAGTGAGAATTTCTTTTAGATTTGGATTGGACTGAGTGGTTCCTGAGTCCCTTCAAGTTCTAATGTTCTGTGGTTCTATGGCCATTCTAGTTATCCCCCTCTGAATACCTGATTGTTTGGTGTTTGTGTCCATATCAATTAATGATATTCTTCTTAAATAGTGATACCTGCAACTGAACAAAATGATCCATATTGGTTTCTGACTAGGGCAAAGGACACTGGGGCTATCATTCTATTAGTCCTGGAAGCTAAGCCTCCCTTAGAGCAATCCTAAATAGCATTTGCTTCTTTTTCTTGGCTTCTATGTCCCATTTTACTTTTTATTTGAAAAATTTTATTTAATTAATTGATTTAGAATAATTTTCCATGGTTACATGATTCATGTTCTTTCCCTCCCCTGCCATAGCCAATGAGCCGTTCTACTGGTTTTTACATGTATCACTGTATATCCTATTTTATTAAGTTTACATTTTATTAAAACCTTCAGTTCTTTTTCAGATAAACTGCTTTCTGACTAGGTTTCCCTCATCTTGTATGTAACACCATAGCATCACAGAATTAGAACTGGAAGGGACTTAAGAGTCTCTCTACCTAGTCTATATAGCCTCTTATTTTACAGATAAGGAATTTGAGAACTAGGAAGGTGAAATTACTTGCCAAAGTCACAAGGGCATTTTGGCAAGGTAGTGCCAAATCAGGAATTCAAAGTCAGGTTGTCTGACTCTAAGGCTATATTGTTCTGTCTGTTTCACCACTATTGGGAAGTTGAGTTTTTAAAACCAACTCTGAATGCATTTATTCCTGTTAAGTTTCATTTTTTATTAGATTCAGTTCAGTGTTTTTTAGCCTTTTATGAACTTTCTGGATCCTGCCTCTGTCATCCAATATATCAGTTTCCTTTCTAGCTCTGGACCCTTCATAGATTTCCTAAGGAGACTGTCCATACCTTCATTCAAATCTCTGATGAAAATGTTTGAAATCAAAGGTCAAAAACAGATCACAGGTTGGACCATAGTTTAATGAGCACAGATGTTCAGCCATTGGCTATTTTCATCAGCATTTTTTAAATGCAGAAGGTTAAGATGAATGGTATAGAGGATAGAATCTTGGACAAGGAGCTATGTCCCTAACCCTTATGAATTAAATGTCCAGGGGGAAGTTACTTAAACTCTATGAGCCCCAGGTTGTTTTTTTAAATTATAAATGATTATTGAGTTTTCACTGATGAAATAACATCTTTGATGTGTCTTGGAAGGCTCAGCCTAACAGGGGCAATAATTATATATTCAGAGAGTTTAAGAACTAGATATTAGAGGTAGAACGCAACCCTCCTCTTTTTTAGATGAGGAAAATGAGGCTCAGAGAAGTTAGGTGAGCTGCCTAGGGTCATAACGATAATTAGTGGCAGAGTCAATGTTATAGTAGACCTCTCAGATCTTAGCTCCATCCCAGGCCACTAAGAGTTCATTTAAGCAAATTTAAAGGAATGGCTTCATATTGTGCTGAAAAGGATTGTGTACACTAAGGACTCCTGGGCTTTTCTATCTGGCTTTAAGTTGCACAAGCTCATATATGTTTTCTCTCCCTATTAGAAGTTCCTCTAGGGAAGAAACCAGCTTATTTTTAGGTTTTTATGCTCAGGACTTACCATAGTGCTTTCCACTTAATAAAGGTTTTTCTTTCATTCTTCCATCCATCCATCCATCCATCCATCCATCCATCCATCCATCTATCCATCCATCCATTCATCCATCCATCCATCCATCTATCCAGACATCCATCCAGACATCTATCCTATCAGTCTACTGTTATTTCTGCAATAATAATAATAGTAATACTGGGTTCAAATCTGCCCTCAGACACTTCCTAGCTATATGACCCTAAGCAAGTCACTTCACCCCCATTGCCTACCCTTACTGCTCCTCTGCCTTAGAGCCAATACATAGTACTAATTCTTAGGTGGAAGGTAAGGGTTAAAAATAATAATAATAGTACTATCTGACTACATAGCATTTTAAGTTTTGCAAAATACTTTATGTTATTAATTCACTTAATCTTCATGATAGCTCTGTCAAGTGGGTACCATTATTATTCATATTTTAAAGTTGAATAAATTGGGGATCAAAGGGAAAAAATCATTTGACTATTGTCAAATAGCTAGGAATTGTCAAGATTTAAATGTGCCATATCATATATAACCTCAGAAATCAAAGAAGACACCCAAATATTTAACTTTATTTTCTTGCTCTTCCTTGTTTGAATATCTCCAAGTTTTGTATTTTTTGTAGGTAGTAGCCAGCACCGCTTGCCAGCCCTTAGGCTCAGATCCAGAATTCCTCATAGGATTGCATGGGACTGGCCAATTATTACTGGCTCAGAAACTGGTTTTATGAGTTTCAAGTTGGTGGAGAGCCATGCTCAACTGGCTTTGCCCTCTTCTTCCAAAAGTATTTCTGGAAACGAATGCTGATAGAATAGGCAGGAAAGACACTTTAACATGGGCCATGATTATCAGGTCATGCCATCACATTGTTTGACCAACACATAGATGACAACAGTGCTCTGGGCTCTCTTGCTGGCTAGTCACATGCCTGAATTTTGAGCTGAGATATTGGCATAGCATTAGATAACACAGGAGGCTATTTTAATGGACTTCCCATTCTGAAGCAGATCTTGTTTTAGGTGGATATACCTTAAGTGCTTGGTTAAAATGATGACATAGAGATGGGAGGTCCTAGGTTCAAATCTGGCCTCAGACACTTCCCAGCTGTGTGACCCTGGGCAAGTCACTTGACCCCCATTGCCTAGCCCTTACCACTCTTCTTCCTTGGAGCCAATACACAGGATTGACTCCAAGACGGAAGGTAAGGGTTTTAAAAAAATGATGACAGTTTTATATTCTGACAATAATACTCTATTTATAATAAAGGGCAGTAGAGACTTTAGAAAAATCCCAGTTGGTTGCAAGGTTAGGACTAAGGAGTTCAAGTTAATTTGGAAAATCTGGTCCAGAAAAGTCAGTCCTGGCATGGACTCCCATTCCTTATTCTCTGCCCTGATCCCATATACATATTTCACTGTCCACATGCTTCCCTAATTAAGGGCTGCCCTTTTCCTTCCTCCTCTGTTTTTGCTGATGCTTACTTTCTTTCTAGTGGAAAGTGAATGGATGTGTCTATATCTGGAGAATAGCAATATTTTTATATCTCTAGTCTAAGGTTTTCTATGATGTTATAAGTCCACTTTTGGAGAGGATAGAATGAAAGAAAAAAAAGAGTGTGAATCAAGGACCACTAATTTAGTCTTAGAAGAGACCTTAGAGCAGAGATACTTCATCTGAGTTCCAAACTCCCTAATTTTAGGAGGTCCATGAACTTGGATGGGAAAAATGAGATCTTTATTTTCACTGAGGGTTAACTGAAATTTAGCATTTCCTTCAATTATGAATGTAGGTAATAAAACTTTATTCCAAAAAGGGTTCTTTAAGCATCACCAGATTGTCAAAAGGGCCCATGATAAAAAAGGTTAATAATCATTTCCTCAAAGGCTGTCTAGTCCATCATTCCTAATTTTACATAAGATGACATGGAGGATCTTAGAGGAAAAGTGACTTGTTCAAGACAACATAAATAGGAGCTGAGATTTGAACCCAAGTTTTGTAACTCCAGATTCAGCGCTTCTTCCATTCTACCATGTTTTCAAGTAGACTTTGTTTTACTTTCACATCTTGGAGACATTTCCTAGTAAGTAGAGTAATAGCTTGGGTAGCTCAAGAGAGAAATTCCTCAGCAGGTTTTTACAGCTGTTATATCATCTCTCTGCACAATTTTGATTGTAAGTTGTGTGGGAGGCTCCTTGCCCAAGTGCTGTGTGTCATTGGAATCATGATCATATCACAAGTGAGAGATAGATTTTATAGGATTCAAGGTTTTAGAGCTAGGAGGTCATCTCTAGAGAGGCAGTGTGGTATAGGGAAAAGGATTCCAGACCTGGAAACAGTGTGAGAGACATAGCTTTGAATTTTGCCTGTGACATTAGATGTGGGATTTGACAAGCCATTTAACTTCTCTCGGTTTCAATTTCCTCACCTGCAAAGTAGGTAGTAAATTTAGGGGGATGCTGGTAAATATTTAACAATCAGACATTCCCAAATTTTGGACATATTTTTATGTTTAATCTGCATTATTGACATTTTCTCCATTACTTTCTTAAGTCTAGACAATTCAATCTAATGATGAAACACCATAAACATTTGTTAAGCACCTATAGTGTAACAGGAATTGTGTTAAACATTGGGGATGCAATTAATATAAAACATTCTCTGTTCTCCATGAGCTTACAATTTGAAGGGGAAGACGATACCCCCAAACCACACTAAGACTTCTGGGACACTGTTAACTTAAAGATCTCTATCATGAGCCACCTGACTTGCTTCTTCTCCAGGCTCAATACTCTCCATTTCTTCCATAGAACCATGATGTGAATATGAAGGAAGACTCTCAATGCAAGAGGTTGTAAGAAGATTATTTGTTCATCTTTCTAGAGCTGGAAGTGAGGTCAGTTAGTCTAATCACCCTCATTTTACAGATGAGGAAATTGAGGCTCAAGATAGTTAAATGTCTTGCCCAAGGTCAAATAGGTAGTAGAGTTGAAGGACTCTGAAGTTGAGCTTGCCTGCTTCACATTTGCCTAGTCTGGTCCTCTGCATAAGGAGGCTGATGCTCAGCTGGATGGAAGTCAGCTAATATTATGATTCTGTAGTGATGTATTCATAATAATCGATAAGGATGATAGCTGACATTTATACAGTGCTTTGCAGTTTAACTGAGTTGTCTCATTTGATACTCACATCCACCCTGCCAGGAACTCGGGAAGGACAAGTATTGCCTTTCAAATAATTTAGTTATTCTTAGCCTTGCCATCTTTGCTGCAGCTAGAACTTCTGAATTTCTGGCCTTTGTTCTCCATTTTGCAGCTGGACTCTCTTATGTGGTACCTCCTCTTTTTAAAATGTAAGTTCCAGAGGGCCAGTGAGGGGGCTCAGTGGATAGAGAACCAGACATAGAGACTGGGAGGTTCTGGATCAGATCTGATTTTAAACATTTCCTAGTTGTGTGACCCTGAGCAAGTCACTTAACCCCAATTGCCTAGTCCTTAACACTCTTCTGCCTTGGAATTGATGATTTAGTACTGATTTTAAGACAGAAGGTAAAGATTTTTTTAAAGGTAAATTCCTTGAGTGCAAGAATTATCTTCACTTTTTGTTTCCTATCACAGCACTGTGCTTGGTACACAGTAAATAATAAATGCTTTTTCAATCATTTATTTAAATCCAACTAGGTAGCACAGTGGTAGAGTGCTGTAATTGGTGTCTGAAAGATTGAATTCAAATTCTGATTCAGACACTTACTGATTATGTTAAATCTTTATCTGCTTCATTTTCCTCATCTGTAAAACGAGAATAATAATAGCATCTATCTCCAGAATTATTATGAGAATAAAAAATGAGATAATATTTATAAAACACTGTAATCCTTAAAGTGCTATATAAATGATAGCAATTATTATTATGGCCAAACGAACCTCTAAAGTGCGGTCCTGAGCCAGTCTTCTCCCCAGTCCTTCACCAATGTGCCACATCTTTTTAGCCAGCATGGTGCCTCCTTGTACATGGTAGGAGCTTAATCAGTGTTTGCTGAAGTGTTTGTGGACTCACTGCAGGAAGGCACATTCCTTGAGTCCACAGATAAACTCTAGAATTCAGGTGGTATTGGCCTCTTCAGAGCAGTGAAATTGCAATAGTTAGCTGCAGTGGGTAGGGTTGGGAGAAAGAAATCCTAAGGGCCAGAGTAAGACATGCTAAGTTCGAATTATTTTTCCTTGCCATCAAGGACTTTCTAACCCTATCTTGTGTTCCTCCCCTCCACCCACATCCTAGTCAGATTGGACTATTCGCTCCTCCCCAGGGTTCCTTGTACTTTCTCATTTTATGCCTGTGAGTATACTATTACTTCGTATCTTTCCTCTTCCTTTTCACCTGTTGAACTTCCTGCCCTTTAATTCCGTGTCTTCTTATCCAAGAAATCTTCCCATCCACAGTCAGTAATGACTATTGCCTCATAGATATTGCATGGTGCTATCACTCTAGTGCTGAATGTCTAGATGGTCTGCGCCATATTCTCATACTAGACTGGATGTTCCATGAAGGACTCTTTGTCATTTAAACTTTGTGTCCCTTCAGTATTTCAGAAATTGCTTTGTGCCTATCAGTACCCAGAGCCCATGATATCAGTGGTATGTGAATTCCCTCCACTGACATAGATTGCAACCCATCTAAAATGTCAGAGTCTTAAGAGAATTCCTGAGGTTCAATTAATTAATGAACCAAGAAGCAGTTTTTTGAGCATCGATTCAAAGATGTTGTACCACTTACCCAATGGCACACTGGTAGGTAGTGTTTGAGGTAGGATTTACAACTGAGAGAGAGAGGCAATATGGTATAATGGATAGACTGCTGGACTTGGAGTCAAGACTTGGGTTTAAATCATGTCTTGGATATTTACCAACTATGTTCCCTTGGATGTTACATCTCTATGCCTTGGTTTCCTTATTTGTAAAATTATGAGGTTGGTCTTAATTACCTTTAAGGTTTCTTCCAGTTCTAAATCTATGATCCCATTATTCCAAGTTTGACAATGGCTTTGTCCATTATGCTAGGATCCCTCTCATACTCACTTTGCACATGTGTGTATATATGCACATATATTATTATATATACATGTTCACACATGTATATACACATATGTGCACACATGTATACAATATGTATACATACATTTTGGGTCCAAATCTATGCCTTTAGGGTATAGGAAAACTATGAGAAAACTCCTTCTACTAACACAGACCATTTAATCTACAATCTTGGAGATTTGCCAGGAGGTCTTAGAGTCTTTGTGGGGAAGGAAGGAATGGAATATGGAATAAGCATTTATGTAGCACTTATGATGTTCCAGGCATTGTACTAAGTGCTTCCCCCAGATATTCAATATTAAATATAAATAATAAATGTTTCACAACTATCTAATCCTCACCATGTGAGGTAGGTACTCCTTTTATTCCTATTTTGCAGCTGATGTAGATAGAATTCATATGACTTGCTCAGAGTCACATAGCTAATAAGAGTCGGAGGTAAGATTCAAACTCAAAGTTTGCCTACTCTAGGTTGGGAAGCTCTGGGATTCTATCCACCATGCCATCAGCTTCCTCAAAATTACCTGGAGACGCTGAAAGAATAAGTGAGTAACTCAAGGCTCAGGTCCAGCAATGTGAGAGGCCAGCCTTGAACCCAGGCTTTGAGGCTGACTATCCACTACAAAGGTGCTTTTTCAAAAAAGCACAAATGCTTTTTGAATGTCAAATTGAAAGTAACAGCCTTGTTGTTGTCAGCAGTGTGATTTGAATATGAAAAAGAATATTTCAGGTTGTTAGAATATTTTGCTTAAGGTTAAAATAAGTAAGAAAATATATCATTTGGATCTCATAGCAAAAAGGATTTAGATTATGTTAACAGTCCCTCCCTTCTACTGAATTCTCTACTTCCTCTTTCTTCCAATTTCCTTTCCTTCCTTCTCTCTGTTTCCCACCTTGCTTCTCCTCTCCTACTAAATCTGGTCAACACCTACTCTGCAATTTACAGTCTTAGAGAGTGAGAGGTTAAGGACAGTACCCCTATGAGGCAGGCACTTTCCACTCTGTCTCAGTTGACCTCCTGGTTGTTTCTAGTACTTGACATTTCATCTCCCATTCCCTGACTATGGCACTATTAGTCTCTTATGCCTGGAATGCCATCCCTCCTTACCTCTGTTTAATGGAAATCCTAATTTCCTTCTGAGCACAGCCTAAGCAGGGTCTTTCAAGATTTCTGCTTCCCCTTCTTGTTAGAATTCTTTTCCTCTTGAAATTGATTTTTATATACTTTGCACTTTTTTGCGTATGTATGTATTATTTACAATAGAAGGGAAATTCCTTGAGGGCAGAGGCTGTTTTTGTATCATTAGAGCTTAGCATAAGACTTGGCAAACAGCAAATGCTTAAAAAATGTTTGTTGAATTATTTATAAATAAAACTGATTATAAACAAGTAATGTTGCTTCCAATAGTACAAGTCTAGCTCAGTCACAGAAATTTCTGGGAATATTGCCTGACAACTAGCTGGTTTTCAATTGGGACTTGTCCAGGGAGCCTAGCCCAGTGAGGTGTCAAATATGCAATCAAAGAACCACTTGTCATTTGATTCCACTTTGCTGCCAGTAAAGCCAGAGTCACATAGAATACCTACTCAGAGGGTCCTGGGATAAATGCAAAGTGTTTTTAAAGAATGGATTTGTATCTGACTCAAACATGGCACCAGACTTTAAATTTTTTCTCATTTAAAACAAATATTATTTCCCTCTACTTGCTATTGAATAATTTGCTTAATATTTTTAGGCATCTACTTTGTGCTAGGTAGTGGAGAAAAGCATACAAAACACAACAGACCCTGCCCTTAAGGAGCTCACATTCTTTTAGGGGAGAGAAGATATACAGAGAGTGTCCCAAAAGTCTCAGTGCAGTTTTAATGTATTAAAACTTAAAACATATTTTAAAAAATTAAAAAAAATGTGTGACCTGTGTAGAGCTAGTAAACAATTATTCCTTTTTTTCCAGATTACATGCCAATACAATTAAAAAATATTAACTTTCTGATATTTTGCAATACATGCTCTCTCTCTTCCTGTCCCACTCTTCCCCTCTCCCCAAGAAGACAGGCAATATGATATAGGTTGTACATATATTATCATGCAATACATATTTCTATATCTGTCATGTTTTGAAAGAATTGTCTACTCTAGATAAAAGTTCATGGAAGAAATAAGGTAAAGAGTTACATGTTTCCAATTGTATTTGTATTCTTTCTGTTTCTTCTATGGTGATGAAATCCTTTTCTTTTTTTGTCACGAGTCTCTTGGAGTTGTCCTGGATCCTTACTTTGCTGATAACAGTTAAATCATTCACAGTTGATTATCACACATGATTGCTGTTACTGTGTACAACATTCTCCTGCTTCTGCTCACTTCACTTTGCATCATTTCCTATAAGTCTTTCCAGGCTTTTTTGTGATCATCTTATTTGCCATTTCTTATGGCACAATATTATTTATTCCATTATAAGAATATGCCACAACTTGTTCAGTCATTCTGCAATTGATGAACATCTATTTGGTTTCCAGTTCTTTGCCATTGCAAAAAGAGCTGCTATAAATATTTCTGTACAGGTTGGTTCTTTTCCCCTATCTTTAATCTCCTTGGGATACAGACCTAGTAGTACCATTGCTGAGTCAAAGGGTATGCACAGTTTGATGGTCCTTTGAGCATAGTTCTAGATTGCTGTCTAGCTGTATCAGTTCACAGCTCCATCATCAGTGTGCTAGTGTCCTAATTTTTCCATATCCTGTACAATATTTATCACTTCCCTTTTTGATTATGTTAGCTAGTGTTAAGGGTGTGAGGTTATACCTCAGAGTTGTTTTAATTTGCATTTCTCTAATCAGTGGTGGTTTGGAGCATTTTTAAAAATATGACTAAAGATAGTTTTAATTTCTTCATCTGAGAATTGCCTGTTCATTTCATTTGACCCTTTGTTAATTGGGAAATTCTTTGTATTCTTTTTTTTAAACCCTTACCTTCCATCTTGGAGTCAATACTGTGTATTGGCTCCAAGGCAGAAGAGTGGTAAGGGCTGGGCAATGGGGGTCAAGTGACTTGTCCAGGGTCACACAGCTGGGAAGTGTCTGAGGCCAGATTTGAACCTAGGACCTCCCATCTCTAGGGCTAGCTCTCAATCCACTGAGCTACCCAGCTGCCCCCAAATTCTTTGTATTCTTAAAATTCAACTCTATTATCTTTTTATGCTTCTTTTGAGTGTCAAATTTGATTATTGTTTAGCTTTGATCATTTTATCAAAATGCCTAGAATTTTTCTATTTCATTAAATATCCATTTTTCCTCCTTGGATCATTCTCAGTTTCACTGAGTAAGGTGATTTTTAGCTGTAGACCTATATCCTTTGCCTTCTGGAATATCATTCTATACTTTCTGATCCTTTAATGTAGAAGTTCCTAGGTCCTGTGTAATCTTGATTGTGGTTCAATAATATTGGATTTTTTTTCTGACTGCTTTTAGTATTTTCTCCTTGTCTTGGGAGTTCTGGAATTTGAGTATAATAAACCTGGGATTTTTAAAATTGAGATTTCTTTCAGGATGTGATCAAAGGATTAAAAAAAATTATTCCACTCTCTTGTTCAAGAACATTAGGGCTGTTTTCCCTGATAATTTCTTTCAATATGGTGTCCAAGTTTTTTTTTTTTTTTGTGATAATGACTTTCAGTTCAGGCAATCCACTGATTCTTAGATTATCTCTCCTGGATCTATATTCCAGGTCAGTTGTTTTTCCAATGAGAAATTAAAAATTTTCTTCTATTTTTTTCCATTCTTTTTAATATGTCTTATTATTTCCTGCTGCCATATGAAGCTGTTAGTATGTTTTTGTCCAATTCTAATTTTAAGGAAGCCATTTTCTTCTTTGAGGCTTTGTACTTTCTTTCTTAAGGAATTATTTTTTAGAAAACTGTTTTCTTCAGTAAGTTTCTGATCTAAGCAGTTGGGTTTTTCTCTTATTTTCTTTTCTAATTTGTTAAAAGTTTCACATTGTTTGTTTTTCAACCCATTTTTTGAGATCTTCCAGGGATCCTTTTTGGGTTTGATATCCTTGAGGCTTCACATGTTTTCATTGTTATATTGTTATCCTTTTCTGAACCTGTCATTTCTCTTGTTGAATTTTTTTTCAGTGTCAAGCTTTTTCTGTCTTTTGTTAATTTGGGGGTTATTTTTTAACCTTGGTTTTGTCTATATACTGAAGCTTAGCTCTGTTCTTGTGGTAGAGGAAGTTTAACTTTGTGTTCTGCACTTATACTGTGCTTGGGATCAGCTAAGTTGTCTCAGTCTCATAGTGAGCTCTCTGCAGAGACAGTTTGTATTGCCTTGGTTTCCACTCTTGCCCTGCTGAGGGCAGATTAAGCCAATGGAGTTCATTCTTTTGCAGTTTGTGCTGTATCACATCTGAGTTCTGCTGAGACTTATTCAGCATTTCCCCATGAGATGAGTCCTCCTTGCTGTCTCTCCACATTGTCCTAGTGCTGGAGCACTGATTCACCTCTTCTTGTTGGTTCTGCCACTCCAGTATTTGTTTTGAGACATTTTTGTTTTCCTTTGGTCATTTGGAGGGTGATTGGCAGACTCTGACTGTTTCTTACTTTGCCATCTCTGCCTGATCGCTTCAATGTTCTCCAACTCGGTCTCCAGGGGTTTTTAGGTGCTGCCACTACTACCACCACTATCTCCACAGCCTGTGAGCTCTTGATACTCCTCATAAATATTTTTGAGATAAATGTAAACTACATACCAAGTAATTTAGTCCCCCCCAATTTCTGTTTTTCCATGTTTTCCATTTTCTAGACTTCCCTCTGTCTCACTTGTTAGTACTCTTTCCTCTTCAAATTGTACAATGTTTGCTTATCTAGAAATACTTAGACTTACAGCTAGTTAGTCATAGGGGTACGTGAACTCAGCTACTCCCTGCATTCCCCAGGAGAATGTTAAACTTCTCCAGTACAGAGATTATTTCACATTTTGTGTTTGCATCCCTAGTACCTAGCACACAGTATGTGCTTAATAATTGCTTTAGGAATTGAATTGATTTAGAGGGAAGGGTGGTAATTTTCTGAGTTAGATGGTTAGACTCTAACTTTCACACATAGACTTGTCAGCAGTTGGATAGTTTGACCCATAGAAATCATGATTTTGTTCAGTCCCAAACTATATTCGATTTATAAACATAAACTATAACTGCTTAGCAAATAACTGCTTGTATTCTGCTAGCATCTTGTGATTCAAGTTCACTTTCTTATCTTTGAACTCATTAAACTTGATAAGCTCATAGAACTTAAGAAAAAGCAGGATTTCTGCAGCTATGTCCTCATTATGCTTTTCATTACACTTTTATCTAATATACCTAATGTCCAAAATTAGATTCATGTTAGCCAAGTTTTCTCTCCCTTGGCTTTGTATGATCTAGAGATATACTCAGCATGCTTTATGTAGTCATCTAACTGAAGGCAAGGGACTGGATATGATAATATTTTAAGGTCCCTTCTAATTCTGCTCTTTTTCATTCCTCCCCTGACACTACCTGACTTGTTATTCCAAATAGCTATCTTTGGGAAGAAAGGTCCTAGTATTTCTTATTTTATAATCGAGGCAAGCTGGTCCATAGCAGGAGCTCTCTAAGGAAGCCTCAGGGGCCTGAAGCATAGGTAGGTACACCTTCACTAGATGTTAGGGATGATAGGTTAAACCCTAGGAACCCTTAATTTTGGGACCATGCTACATCCCAAACTAAAATATATAATTATTGCTGTCCTCTCAGACAACAACAATGGGGCAATGTAAATTAAAAAAAAAATCACATCATAGTTATGGAATGATTTAATTTTATTCTGGCGGTCCTTCTCCCTGCCAAGACACATGCATTCTGAATTCTATTCTTTATCTTCTCCAACAAATTGCCTTCTTTACCAACCCTATTCTCTCGTTTATCTTTAACTTCTAGTTTGTTGGCTGCTTCCTTGTGCCTACAAATGTATCCATGTTCTTATTTGATCTAACCATCTATATCTCTCCTTCCCAAATCAAGTCTTTGAGAGAGTCACTTATTTAGGGTACTCCCATTTGCTTTACTCTCATTCTTTTCTGGTCAGCTAGGTAGAGCAGTGGAGAGAATGACAGCCCTGGAGTCAGAAAGACTCATTTTCCTGAGTTCAAATTTGGCCTCAGATATTTACTGGTGGTATGACTCTGGGCAAGCCACTTAATCCTGTTTACCTCAGTTTCTTCATCAATATGAGCTGGGGAAGGAAATGGCAAACCATTCCAGTATCTTTGCCAAAAAAAACTCCAAATAGGGTCACAAAGAGTTGTACAGGACTGAAAGATAACTGATTGTCAAGAACAACTTTTTCTAAATCCTTTGCTCTGCTTTGTGATCTCATTATTCAATGGAAAATACTGTCTTCAAAGTTACAAATGATATCTATTTAATTTCTAAATCCACTGACCTTTTCTCATTTCTCATCTTTCTTGTTCTCTCTGTAGCATTTAATACCATTCTTTTTTTTTTTCCTCTTGAAAACTTTCTCCTCTGAATTTTCATGACACTGTTCTCTCCTGGCACTACTCCTTTCTTTCTTACTGCATCTTTTAGGGCATTCTTTTATGTTTCTTTATCTTTGCCACACCTGCTAACTATGGATCTTACCTCAAGGCTTTGTTCTTGGGTTTCTCCCTTTTTCTCTGATTGTTTTGAGTAATTCATCAGTTTCCATGAATTGAATGATCACTTTTAGTCAGATGATTGTTTACCAGATCTATTTATTCCACCATTACCCCTCTCCATATCTACAGTTTTATAACACTAGATGCCTTGTTGAATTGGACATCCTCTAGGCTCGATATCCCCCAAACAAATAATTATCTTTTCACCCAAGTCCTAACCTCTTCTCAACTTCCCTTTAACTGTTGTGGATACTTTGTTGTCATGCTTGATTCCTCACTCTCACCCACTTACATATCCAATCTCTTGCCCAACCCTGTCCTTTCTACCTTCACATCTCTCAAATCTCCCTCTTCGTTGATGCATTTCTGCAGCCACATCTCTTGTTCAGACCCTCAGCACCTCTTGCCTAGGCTATTGAAATAATTGGTCCTCTAATTAAACTTTCTCCACTCAGCTGATTATCCTAAAGCAGATATGGGCAGCCCTTTGAGCTTGGTGTGTCAAAATTCCAAAACTCCTTTGTACGTGGGCCGGAGCCCCGCCCAGTCTTCATCTGGCCCGGCCCCGCCCCGCCCCGCCCCACCCCGTCCTAGCTGACTGGCCCCGGGGACGGGGACACTGTGAGAGCAGCCCTTAAGAGACAGGAAAAGGACAAGTTACCATGCTCCTCTAGTGTTAGGACTGCCAAGATATTAGAAGCAATGAATAGGAAAGGCAGAGGATTTGGAATCAAATTATCCAAGTTCAATTTTTGTCTCTGCTACATGTATTTACAATTCTGAAAAAGTTACCTGACTTTTTCCCGCCAGCCTGCCTGCCCGCACCCTCCTCTTCCCTGCCCCCCTCCCCCAGCCCCAGTGCGTGGAGCAGCTTCCCCCCACCCCCACTCCGAGGGGGGCTGAGTCCGCATGCGGAGGGCACCGTATCATCGAAAATGGCTACCTGTGTCAGTACTGACACGCGTGTCATAGGTTTGCCATCACCGTCCTAAGACATAGGTCTTGACTAAGCTACTCCTGTAATAAGTAAACCTGGTGGCTCCCTATCACCTCTAGAATCAAACAGAAATTCTTTGGTAGGGCATGGGAATTTCTTCATAACTTGAATCCTTTCCCCTTTCCCCTTATCCCTAGATTTTTTTCCCCTTCACATATCTACAGTCCATCTCCACTGATCTGCTTGGTGTTCCTCACATATGACACTCTATCTCTTGATGTTATGCTTTTGCACTGGTGGTATCCAATTCTAGGAATGTTTTACCTTTCCTCCTCTGCCTCCCAGGGTTCCTAGCTTCCTTTAAGACTTGGCTTAAATCTTGACGTCTACAGGAGGACTTTTTTAGTTTCTGCAGATGTTAGTGTCTTCCTCTCTAAGATTATCTTTCTTGCTCTCTAAGTATTTCTGTATCTACCTATCTCTCTCTCTCTATATACATTGTATACATCTAGTAACTTGCTCATAATCTCCCTCATTAGAATGTGAATCCCTTGCGGGCAGGAATTATTTTTCCCTTTTGTTAACTCCCTAGCACTAAGTACAGTGACTGGCACAAAGTATACACTTAATAAAAAGGCAGCTGAATGCTACAGTGGACAGACTACTGGCTGGAAACAGGAAGACATCTTCCTGAGTTCAAATGTGACCCCAGACACTTCCTAAGTATTTGATACTGGGCAAGTCACTTCACCCTGTTTGAAAGAGTCAGATAGGACTGAACTACAATAGACCCTTAAAGGCTTCTTGATTGATTGAACAGTGGGAGGTAAAGAATTAATTGCCAAATTATGCGATCTGGAGCAGGTTGGATCAGAAGTGCCCTTGAGATTGGAAGGAGGGCATCAGGATTCCAAAGCCTTGAGAGTAGATGGAATCAGATACTAGTTATGGTCGAAATGGGCATCCACATTGTAAACAGGATTATAAAGTTATTGAATTAGAGCAAGAAGAGACCTGGGATATCACACAGCCAGTCCTCTCATCTTGGAAGCTTAGAGAGGTTGCCAAAGGTCATACAGAAACCAAGTGGCAAAAGCAGGATTTAAACTTGAGGTTTGATTTTCTGACACCAAATTCAATATCCTTTCTAGCTATATCACATTGCTTTTCAGGAAAGAATGGAAAACAAGGCTAGGGACTAATAAATTATGAAGAGGATGAACCAGTTAGAGTTAGGAGTATACCAAATGAAAGAAGATATACTAAAGTAGTAAAGGGGGTCAGAGAGGGGATGGGAATGCTGAACAATAGCCCACTCATATCTTAAAGGGTCCAGCTTGTAGGATTTCAAGATTTGGATGATTTGATTTCTCTATGTTGGGTCTTATGATCAAACATACAGGAAATGACTCATCAAATGAATCTTATCCTATTCCTGCATTGCTAGGGTCCCATTTCCTTTCATCCAAATAAATAGATTGATTTATGAGTATTTTGCTCCTTTACAAAAATGATTACTCTAAACTTTCAGTAAGTAACAACTCACCTTGGACATGAATCATGAATAACATTATATTTCTGAAACAAATTACATTAAAGGTGAATTTTCTAGATTAGAAATATAATTAGGATTTCCTTGCTCAGGTTTATTTATCATAGAGTATGACAGCACTTCTTCCACTAAAGTCCTACTCTGATGGCTCATCATGGAGTGGAGATGACCTTGAGTTCTTGAGGATTAATTCAGGAAGATACTACAGAGTGGTAAAATTAGAGTATGAGCTTTATAGGATTGTGAGTTTGCCCTTTGAAGATGAGCCTCTCTAAATTTGGAGATGCTCACCATTAGGTCAGCCACATAGTGAGAAAGTTTATAGTCACAATATTTCTTTTTAAAATGTTTCATTTAAAAAATATTATCTTGGGAGGTAACTTAGTGGCTCACTGGATAGAGAGCCAGGCCCAGATAAGAGAAATCTTGGGTTCAAATCTAGCCCCAGACACTTCGTAGCTGTGTGATTCTAGGCAAGTCACTTAACTTCCATTGCTTAGCCCTTACTGCTTGTCTGTCTTGGAACCAATATACAGTATTGAGTCTAAGATGAAAGATAAGGGTTAAAAAAAATTTTTTTTTAATGAAGAAGCTCTATCCCCCCTTGCAGCCCTAAAGTAGAAAAAGAAAACCCTGGTAACCAAGATAGATTGTTGAGAAATATAAAATTCATATATTAACGGTGTTCCAAAATCTATGTTTTATTCTGTCCTCTGAGTCTGTTTTTCTCTGAGATGATTAGAGCATATCATTACTGATCTCATCAAATCACAATTGATCATTATCTTTATCAGCTCTCTTAAATCTTTCAAAGCTGTTTGTCCTTAAAGTGTTGTAATTATTGTATAAATTATTCTTCTGTTTCTACTCATTTCACTCTGAATCAGTTCATTCAAGTTTTTCAGGTTTCTCTGAAGGTTTCTCTCTTTATCATTGTGCAAATGCATTTATTAACATATCACAATTTGCTCAGGCATTTTTTTTTCTAAATTGAGTTGATGGGAATTCTCTTAGTTTCCAAGACAGTGGCTCTTAAAATAATTTTCATATTTATCATGTTGTGAAAAAAGACATCTCACATGCAAAAAAAAACTCATGAAGGAAATGAAGTGAAACATTATAAGCTTTGATCTGCATTCATACTCCATCTGTCTCTTCTATGGTAGTGGATAGTATTTTTCTTCATGAGTCCCTTGGAGTTGTCTTGAATCCTTGCATTGCTGATACTAATGAAGTCATTGACAGTTGATTGTCATATGATATTCCTGTTTCTATGTACAATGTTCTTCTGTTTCTGCTCAATCCACTTTGCATCAGTTCATATAATTCTTCCCAGGTTTTTTTTTTTGTGATTGTCTTGTTCATTATTAATTTTCTATCACAATCATAACCTACAGCTTGTATACCCATTTCCCAATTGATGGACAACCCTTTAGTTTACAATTATTTACTACCACAAAAAGAACCGACATAAGCATTTTTGTATAAGGAAGTCCTTTCCCCCTTTCTTTGATCTCTTTGGGATGCAGATCTAGTAATGATATTGCTATATCAAAGAGTTTGCACAATTTTATAGTCCCTTGGGTATAGTTCTAAACTGCTCTTCAGAATGATTGGATTAGTTCACAACTCCACCAACAGTGAATTAGTTGCCTAGTGGCTCTTGAAGACCAATGCTGAGTCATAGAGATAGTCCAGGGAGGCCCACTCTAGCAAAATCACTAATTCTTAAATTAATTAAACTATTTATTTATTTGCCAATTGCATCTAATAACCAATTTCCACAGAAGTTTTCTGAAGTTATATGACCCACATTGTCTCCCTTCCTCCCTTCTGGAGCTGGCCAGCAATTTGATCTGTGTTATACATATATTATCATGTAAAACATATTTCCATATTGTTCATTTTAAAAAGTGAATAGTCATATAAAACCCAAATCCCAATATAAAAGCCCAAATAGACAAGTGAAAAACTATACTTTCATCTGCATTTCGACTCCAGCAATTCTTTCTCTGGAGATGGATAGCATTCTTTGTCCTAAGTCCTTCAGAATTGTCCTGGCTCATTGCATTACTGAGAGTAGCTAAGTTTATCACAGTTGATCATTCCATAATATTGCTATTACTGAGTACAGTGTTCTTCTGGTTTTATTTATTTCACTTTGCATTGGTTCATGAAGGTCTTTCCAGGTAAGTCCTTGAACTATTGAAATGTCAAAGAGTTTAAGAGCTAGGAGGGACTTTAAAGGCAATAAACATGTGTCCGATATTGTGCCAACTGGATCATCTAACTAGATAACATAAAGGACTATATTAGCCAATAAATCAATAAGCATTTCTTAAGTGCTGACTATGTGCTAGGCTCTGTGCTGGTCATGGAGACACATGGACCCTCCTCTTAAGTGGCTTACATTTACCAGGGGACTGTAATAATTCAGAGGCAAGAAAATACTAGTTGCATAAAAATGAATACACGATGATAGAGAGAAGCACTGATAACTAAGGGATTCAGGACATGCCTCTTGAAGATGGTCCATAAGTACAACCTCAAAGTCATATAGGGCTCTTGAACTTGTAATATTTTGAAGTAAAAGGATAATAACATTCTGACATCTTAACTTTTTAAAAAAAGGAGTGGTAAGTAAAGAGCAATGCACATCAGGCCCTTTAAAGATTGCCAAGAATGCTGCAGAGCTTCTTCCTTTATGAGATTCATGTCAAATTCCATGTGCCAGAATAAATATTATCAAATATATTAATGCTTTTATGATTGCCAGTCCTGAATTAATTTTTGCTCCCCTGGGCTACTATTTTCTTATCTATTTTGATTAAAGAACTTTGTGTTCGATGTTAGCAATCACACTTTGAAATGAGCAGAACAAAGTTTCTTGACTCCTAGAGACACAGAGGGATAGCAAAGCCCCATGAGTACATCCAAAATTACACTTTCCTCAAATCAGAAGGAAAAGAACATTAGTTTGTGCTTTCTTAGCACAAGGAGATTGGGTTTCCCAGTTAGTTCAAAGCTAGAAGACATTGTATTGTTGGTAGTTTGAATTTTAATGAAGATGTTAAAAGAGGGAAAGAATCACTGAAGTTGAGCAGATGTCAAGTGTTCAAGATTGTTCAGATTGAAGTAAGTTACAGGAACGGAGAGCCTGGAGACCTGAGTATTAATCTTGGTTGTGCTATTCACTAATTGTGGGACCTTTGCAAAGTTAATGACCTTTCTGGCCCTCAGTTTATTTTTTCATTAGATGAAGGAGTCAGATTAGATGGTCAATGAAATCCCTTCCAGCTGTGCATTTATGATCCTTTGACCTTGCTTGTCCAGAGCTCTGTGTCTCAATAGCAGACACTAAAAATATTTATTAAATAAAAGAATCTAGAGGGCAATCTTTTTTGTCATGGGAAACATTTTATTCATGGAAATAGTACATTGGACTTACAGGAAATATAGACCTAGAGTTGGAAGGGATCTCAATACCCACTTGATTGAGGCAGTTGTTGGAAGAATATAGGATTTAGCTCTTTGCTGCAAAGCAGAAGGAAGTCCTACAAGGCAGAAGCAGGAAGTCCTTGAGAGCAGAGATTCCAGAATGTTGGGGAGTGACAAGCTGTTGCTTTCCCTAATAGTCAGAAGAGCCAGGGGGGGCTTTCTGTCTGGTTATTCTGGGCTGGACCTAGAGAGCCAGATATTCCCTCTCCTGTGGCTTTTCTTGAGATTCTGCCTATCCCTGCTGCTGCTGCTGAATGGTGATTTTCAACAGAGCTGCTCAAGACTCCTGAGGACAACTGTCAGTGAGATTTTCTTCTGAATCTTGTTCTTGTAACCCCCCAAGACTAACGAAGGGGGGTAAATTAAATAGTTATAGTTGGATGGCTTGGTAGGTAGTGAAAATCATTAGTTAGTGGGGTTTAGTACATTGGCTTTGGGGGTTTAAGATTAGATCCTCCAATTTTCTTCCTTTCCTTCCCTTAGCTTAATAAATACTTAGTTATAAGCTATTTATTTAAATGCCTACCACTCTACCCACCTATTTCAGTTGGTGAGTCAGTAGGTCAAATCTTTCTGCTCTCAAGGACTTCTGCTTCTGCCTTGTAGGACTTCCTCCTGCTTTGCAGCAAAGAGCTAAATCCTATATTCTTCCAACACAGCTTAAAGAGATCCAGTGGATAGAGTGCCAGGGTTGGGTCTAGGAAGACTTGGTTTTAGCTGTCCCTTAGACACTAACTAGCTGCTTAACTCTTGGCAAGCCACTCAACCTCTATGGGCCTCACCATCTTCATCCATAATAGGGTTGTTATGAGAGTCAAAAGAGATAATTGTAAAGGGTTGGAAACAGAGGAACTAAGTTCTGGAGAGATGCTTTGCCAAAGGTCGTGCAGTTCTGAACCCAGATCCTCTGACTATAATCCCACTCTCTTTTTTTTTTAAACCCTCACCTTCCATCTTGGAGTCAATACTGTGTATTGGCTCCAAGGTAGAAGAGTGGTAAGGGTAGGCAACGGGGGTCAAGTGACTTGCCCAGGGTCACACAGCTAGGAAGTGTCTGAAGCCAGATTTGAACCCAGGGCATCCCGTCTTTAGGCCTGGCTCTCAATCCACTGAGCTACCCAGCTGCCCCCTAATCCCACTCTTTTCTACTATTCTATATTGCCTCTCTCAAAAGAGCTTTGAAATAAGAAGAAATGAATGGACCATAAATTGCCACCAAGGCTCTCACAAAGGCTACATATTTTAATTTGTACAATTACTGAAAGGAAGAGTCTCAAATTTTCCTTTTGAATTTGTTGACTTTTAGTTGATTCACAATATAACACATTTGGCTATTTGATTTTCTAGTCTGTAGCAGAATAGAAGTAGCAAATTAAGGGTGATAAGGGTTAGCTGGAAGACTGATAGAATTTGGAAGGTACTTGGGAGAAGAGACTTAGGTGCTTAGAAAGGAGATGGGGCCTTACAGGAAGGGGCATGGTCTGAACTGCATTTCTGAATTAGAAAGATAGCATGGTCCATTTGGGGAACAAGGGGTAGTCCAATAAAGGATTTAGGTAATGATAGCTAATGAAGCTGGAGATAGTTAAAAAGAGACTAATAATTCCATAGTATCTGAAGATACTTTATTTCATTTGGTCTTCTGGGTGGTTAAGACTGCAGTATTCTTCCTTCCATTTTATTAATGAGGACATTGACTTCAGAGTATTTAAGTAACTTGTTCATGGACACACCTGGACAAGATGCAGTACCCAAATTTGGTTTTCTTTTGACCAGAAAGAGCCTGAGGGGCTATTCTCCTGCATGTTGGTGGAGTACTTGGACTTTATGACAACTGTTTTGACTACTAATAAGCCTTTAAAAAAATTCTACCTTCTGTCTTAGAATCTTTACTGCGTTTTGGTTCCAAGACAGAAGAGTGATAAGGGCTAGGTAGTGGGTACTAAGTGACTTGCTAAGGATGACACTGCTGGACAATGCCTGAGGTCACATTTGAACCCAGGACTTCTCATCTCCAGGCCTAGCTCTCTATCCATTTAGCCACTTAGCTTCCTCTAATAAGCCTTTTTGTACTTTATCTGTGCTTTGGGTGATTGTGATCACCAAAGCCATTGTAGAGAAGAGTTTGATTATCGAGAGAGGGTCTTGGATGCCTGGTAAAATGACTTTCAAATTTCTTCTGTAAGCACTGGGCAACTGAGGGTAGTTCTTGAGCATGGGTAGTGTGTTCAGAATAGTATTTTAGGGGGATTGATGTGGCACGACATTATGGAGAATGACTTGGAGTTTGGAGAGACTGGAGCCAATCTAGGTAGGAGACCATTGCAGTGGCTCAGGAATGAGGTGATGAAGTAATGAATTAGAGTGGTGGCAAAGAGTAGAAACAAAGAGAAGGATGGGTGAGACCAAAGAATCTTTCTAGCTTCAAGCCCAGCACTTTTCCCAAAGAGCCACCTACCTTGGGCAAGTCACTTAACCCTATTTTCCTCAGTTCTTTATCTATAAAGTTAGTTAGAGAAGGAAATGGCAAACTTTTCTGGTATCATTGCCAAGAAAACTCCAGATGGGCTCATGAAGAGTCAGACAACTGAAATAAATGAACAGCAATTACAGAGAAAGATGGTCAACTTAGTTAGGAGACCATCACAGTATTTCCTTCCTTCCTTCCTTCCTTCCTTCCTTCCTTCCTTCCTTCCTTCCTTCCTTCCTTCCTTCCTTCCTTCCTTCCTTCCTTCCTTCCTTCCTTCCTTCCTTCCTTCCTTCCTTCCTTCCTTCCTTTCTTCCTTCTTTCCTTCCTTCCTTTCTTCCTTCCTTCCTTCCTTCCTTCCTTCCTTCCTTCCTTCCTTCCTTCCTTCCTTCCTTCCTTCCTTCCTTCCTTCCTTCCTTCCTTCCTTCCTTCCTTCCTTCCTTCCTTCCTTCCTTCCTTCCTTCCTTCCTTCCTCCCTCCCCCCTCTCTTTCTTTCTTTCTTTCTTTCTTTCTTTCTTTCTTTCTTTCTTTCTTTCTTTCTTTCTTTCTTTCTTTCTTTCTTTCTTTCTTTCTTTCTTTCTTTCTTTCTTTCTTTCTTTCTTTCTTTCTTTCTTTCTTTCTTTCTTTCTTTCTTTCTTTCTTTCTTTCTTTCTTTCTTTCTTTCTTTCTTTCTTTCTTTCTTTCTTTCTTTCTTTCTTTCTTTCTTTCTTTCTTTCTCTTTCTTTCTTTCCTCCCTACCTTCTGTCTTAGAATCAATACTAAGTATAAGTTCCAAGGCAGAAAAAAGCTAGGCAATGGGAGTTAAATGACTTACCCAGGGTCACACAGCTAAAAAGTATCTGAGGTTATATTTGGACTTCCCATCTCCAGGTCTGACTTTATATCCACTGAGTCACCTAGATTCCCCTATTATTTTTCTTAAAAGAGCAAATTTCAGTTATTTAGGAGATGCATTGGTGTTCAATACCTCCTTCCCCCACAGAACTTGATAGATGAGGCATTAACAGGCCACCTGCTTTTTGCTTTGGAAATGTATTTTTCCTAATTAATTTTGGATTCCTCTAGCCTGTATTTATATTCACCTGTGCCAAGACTTTCTGAAATGCTCATGTCCAGGGTGTTTTGTCTTGGCTCATTTCTTGCTGTCAACTTTTTGAAATATGGAAGTTGACAGCATGTTTTGACTTTTAAAAAATTTGATTCCCTATGACAGAAGGTTTTTTCCCCCTTACCAGGTATGGCAGCCACAAAGTTAGGAGAAAGGCAGCTTCAGAATATCTTGCTTTTACTTCAGAATTATATATTTTTGAAAGATGTTGGCAGATGCATTTTTGAATTTGTTATTTTTTCTTTACCTGACAATCAATGGATTTAATGATGCTATGAGAAAAAGACAAGGGTTGAGACAGAAAATTGCCAAAACAAATCACAGAATTTCAGAGTTGGAAATGATATCAGTGGCCATTTTATCCAACCCATATCCTAAAGAATCACTACTATAATGTACCTGACAAATGGCCTTCTAAACCTTGGTCAAAGACATCCAAATGAAGAAGAAACCAGCATACTTTGAAGAAGACCATTCTACTTTGGTCAGGTCTCATTGTTAAGAACTATTTCCTGCCATTAAATCTAAATCTAAATCTCTTTCTCTAAATCTTCCACCTATTGTTCCTAGTTCTATCTTCTAGGGCTAACCAGAACAAATGTAATATTTCTCTCCATGAAAGTCTTGCAAATACTTGATGACAGCCATCATATTTGCCCCATTTTTTCTCTCCACCAGATTGTTGTTCAGTCATTTCAGTTGTGTCTAACTCTTTGTAATCCCATTTGGAGTTTTCTTGGAAAAGATACTGGAGTGGTTTACTATTTCCTTCTCTAGTTCATTTTACAGATGAGAAAACTGATGCAAACATGGTTCAATGACTTTCCCAGGGTCACACAGCTAATTGGTGTCTGAGGCTAGATTTGAACTCCTAAAGATGAGTCTTCATGATTCCATGCCAGACACTCTACCCACTGTAACAGCTAGCTTTCTAGACTAAATATGCTTAGTTTCTTCAACTCATCCTTCTGTATCTTGAACTCAAGACTTGTTTTTTACCATCCTTGCTTTCTTTCTCTGAATATTTTTCAGTTCAACAGCATCCTTCCTAAAATACAGATGCTGGCAGAAAATGACTGGTGTGGAATTTGAATCTCTGATACCAAGTCCATTACTCATGCCATTACCCCATAATGCAGGACTATCACCCCAACATTTTCTGAAAACTATATCTCTTGGTGTAGCCCAAGATCACAAATACTTTTTGTTTGCTATATCACACAGTTGTCTCATGTTGAACTCGTGTTCCTCCAGAATCACAAATCTTTTTCTGATCATAAATTCAGAGGCAAAAGAGGTCATCTAATCCCTCCCTTTCATTTTACAGATTAGGAAAACAAAGCCTGGACTCCACAGAGGGACTCAAAGTTAAAGTTTGAACTCAGGTCCTCTGATCCCAGTTCCTTTCCCAGTGCTTTTTCTTCCATTTTCATTTTGCTTCTCAATGGCTTATTGCTATCAGAGTCAATAATCCAGAAAGAATGATTGTTCCTTGTCTTGGACATTATGGCTATGAAATGAGAAACTAAACAGGTTGGAGTTTATATTAAAATACATTTATATCCCTTTTCTCCAACAGATTCATCTTTCACATAAGTCCTTTGTGAACACTTAGCAAAAAAAAAAAGTTATCCTGAGGCTTATTTGCTTTTTGTACACTCATTATTATTATTGAATATTTTATGAAAAATGATTGTGTATTAGTCTTAGGATGGAGCCAGAGTAAGCTTTTTCTCTGGACAATGGAAACAGACTTAATTATTGCCTAGGGGACAGAAGTAAAAGAAATGGGTGAAAGTGGCAGAGAAATCAGATTAGGCTTGATGTGATAAAAAGCTTTCTATTAACTGGAGCAATCCCAAAGTGGAATGGGAATGGAATGGGAATCCCAAGATGGAATGCCTTGGGAGACAGTGACTTCCCATTCATTGGAGGACTTCAAACAGAGTCTGATGGCTACTTATGAGAAATGTAGAGGGAATTCTTTGTTGCTTATGAATTGGAAGAAGTGGTCTATGGAATTCTGTGTCTTATTTTTTGCATTCTTGAAGGGAGAAAGCTCTTTGGCAACTAGGTGGTGCAGTGGGGTACATAGGGTGCTCGATTTGGAGTCAGGAAGACCGAAGTTTGGACCCTGTTTTACAGACTTATTAGTTGTGTGATCTTGGGAATGTGGCTTAACTTTTCTCAGCCTCAGTTCCCTCATCTGTCAAATGAGGAATTATAATAATACCTACCTTCCAGGATTATTATGAGGATCCAAAGAGATAATATACATTAAACACTTTGAAAACTTCAGAGGGCTGTAAAAATGCTAGTTATTATTAAGTGGGTTTACATAAATAGTTCAAATTTATGTAACACTTTAAAGTTTACAAAATTCTGTACATCCATTACATTATCTCATTAGATCCCCATTACAACCACTGAATCAGGTACTAGAAACATTATTTTCCCCAACTTTGCAGATGAAATTAAGACTATTGACCCAGAATCACATTGGCGCTAGGTGTTAGAAGTAGGATTAGACTCAACATCATCCTGTCTCCATGTCCAGTATGCTATCCACTATCCTCTCAGGATATTAAATAGCAATTCCAAAGCTAGTGACCAGTCTAGTGGAAAAGTTAGATGAGAGGGGATGGGATCATCGATTTAGAGCTGACTGGGTTTAGAGCTCATCTAGTCCAATTCTGTTATCAGATTAGGACACAGAAGAACAGAGAGGTAAAGACACTCAACCAAAGTCACACAGTTGAGCAGAGACTAGAATACAGGTCTTATGCCAATGGAGTCTTCTTTCCTTTGTGGCATGACTTCTCAAAATATGGGAATTTTGTTGAAGACTTCATCCAAATCTAGGCTCATCTCAAAGGCAACCATTTGTACAGCACATCAGAGAAACTTATGGTCAGAGAATGTTAGAGCCACTCATTTTATAGTTCAATAAACTGAGTCTCTAAGAGGATAAATAATATGTTTCATTATAGATCTAATAAACAAGAAACTCTGAACTGGAACTCAGGTCTTTTTTCTGCTTGTCTAGTGCTCTTTCCACTATAGCCTGTCCTAAATTCCAGTTAACATTTCCCCTCTCCACCAATTCTTCAGTCTAACAGATGAAGAAACCTAGAAATTAAATGATTTGCTTTTAGCACAGTTAACTGATAGCAAGATCTGGACTAGAGTTTATGACTTCTGACTCTAAGTTCATTCATTCAGCAAACATTTATTTATAGCCTACTACATATAAGACAGGAGAAAGGATATGATATTATCAAGAATCCTATCACTGTCCTCAAGAAAGGTACATGCAATAATGTAGACTAAAGACACATTCAAAATGACTGAAATGAGGGACAATATGACAATAAGACAATATCCTTGTGTTCAGGCAATTCTCTAAGAGTCTATGTTGCTGTTCTTTTTGTTCTCTTAGAGAGTTGTCTGAATACTAAGAGATTGTGATTTTCTCAGCATCATATGGCCAGAATATGTTAGAGGAGGGACTTGAACCCCAGTCTTCCTGGATTTAAGGGCAGCCACATCATGCTGCCTCTTATTTAAGTCAATGTCTCATATTGTCCTGGGTTTTGGTAATTTTTCTTATCATTTATTTTTATTTTTATAGATAACACATTATGTAACATAATAATATACTTATGATTTGTTATAAATATGTAATAAATAATAACAAATGTGCTTATCCAAGAGAAACAAATTCTCACATTTGCTATGTGCAAAATCTACACCTCATTCTTTTTTCCTTCTTCCCCTCCCCAAGAAGGCAGGTAATATGATGCAGGTTGAACACATATTATCATATAATACATATTTCCCTAACTGCCATGCTGTGAAACAAGACACATATTGCTCACACTACAGAAAAATTCATGAAGGAAACAAAATGAAGAACTGTATGTTTCAGTCTGAATTCTGTTTGTTCCTTTTGACTGCATTTATCCTTCTTGAGGACAGGAACTGGATTCTTGACAATTTCATATCCTTTATCATGCCTGGCAGGGCAACTTATGTGTAGTAAGCTGTTCACGAATGAATGAATGAATGAATGAAAGAACTTGGCGTCAGGAGTCATAAACTCTAGACCAGGTCATCAATTGAGGGATGGCTTAACAAATTATGGTATATGATTGTGGGGAATACTATTGTATTATAAGAAATGATGAGCAGCTTAATTAAAAAAAAAACAAGGAAAGACCTACATGAAATTATGAAGAGAGAAACAAGCAGAACCAAGAGAATATTATATAAAGCACCAGAAAATTGTTTGAAGAATCATTTGGGTATGACCATCTCCAGAGAAATAACTGATAAATTGAAAAAAATTAAAAAAACCCTTACCTTCCATCTTAGAATCAATACTATGTATTGGTTCTGTAATAGGTGGGTTAAAAGAAGGGTTCACAACTAACTAACTAACTAACTAACTAACTAACTAACTATATATATATATATATATATATATATATATATATAACAGGTTTATTTAGCTAAAGGACAAAGGGAAGAAGGGAATTAGGGAATAACTAACTCTTAACCCAAACAGAGATTACAACCTCTGTACCTTCTATAATTATTCTAAACAAAATTCTTAAATTAGTAATTAAGGTTAGGTTTTTTTTTTTTTGTTGTTGTTGTAGGAACAGGGACAAACAGCCAAAGAATCTTACAATATAGGAGTCCTCTTTGATTTAAGCAGAAGTCACCAGCAGTATTGAAATCTACTTCTCTGTAGCAGCAGCAGCAGCAGCAGCAGCAGCAGCAGCAGCAGCAGCAGCAGCAGCAGCAGCAGCAGCAGCAGCAGCAGCAGCAGCAGCAGCAGCAGCAGCAGCAGCAGCAGCAGCAGCAGCAGCAAGGACAGGCAGAATATCAAGAAAGCCAAAGAAGAGGGAACCACTGGCTCTCTGGGTCCACTCCAGAGATACCAGACAGAAACCCTCTGGGTTTTCCTGACTGCTAGAGAAAAGCAGCCTCTCCCTTTTCCAGAGGAGTCCACCAACTCTGTCCAGCAACCACCTTTGAGTTTCAGTTCCCCAGCTTCTGAGAGTTCTGTGTGGAATGTTGGTTTGCAGGATTTCTTGCTTCTTGCTTTTGCTAAAACCTAATCCTTACAACACTCCCAAGGCAGAAGAGTAGTAAAGGCTAGGTAATGTGGGTTAAGTAACTTGCCCAAGGTCACACAGCTAGGAAGTAAGATATAGTTTTATATAAACATTTATTTTTTTCTCAGATGAGACCTCTATTGTGGGGAGAGGAGGGTAGGAGGGAGATAACAGAATTTTTGTGTAACAAAAAATCCAACAAATTTAAAAATTAAGAATAGACTATATGTTACAGAAAAGATACTGACCTGCCTGAATAGAGGGAGCTCCCTCATCCAGAGCTTCCCCATTCCATATCACCATCTTGATGTGAGAAGGGCCAAGCGAATTAATGTGTAGTAGTGGAAAGAATATCGGACTGGCAGTCAGCAGACCTGGATTTGAATCCTACCTCTGGTTCTTTAGTCCTAACATGCTCTGGGATCCTAGACATATCACTTGGGCCCCTGGGTTTCACTTTCTTTATCTGTAATGAATGGGGAATCAGGGTGGGCATTGGACTAGGTGGTCTTTAAGATTTTTCCAACTATAAAAACTTTTTGATTCTATGATTCTATTGTATGAGTGGCACAAAGAACTCTGGGTATTCAGCAGAGGCTGCAATTGCTTCAGATAGGGTAATCAGGGAGTACTTTGTGGAATAAGAAGCTTTCACAATAGCTCTTGAAATATGGATAGCATTTGTTTTCACCTCATGCCCCACCAGAATGGAAAAACAGCACAGCAGAGGCTTAGGTGTACTGAGGAAGAGAACAGATACTGTGGACTTTTCTTTCTGTTCTCAATCCATAATCACTCAACAAAAGTTTGTTAAGTGCTCTTTTTGTGTCAGGCACTGTGTTAAGTGATAGGAATACAACAAAAGACAAAATGCAGTCTCTGTCCTTGAAGAGCTTACAACCTAATGGATCCAATGATCTAGTGGAAATAATAAATCATAGGAAAAGTAATCTCAAGATAAATTTATTGAATATAACTGGACTTTCCTTCATTATCCATATGCCTTTTATAGGACTTTGGCTCTAGCTACATTATTCTGGGTGTTTATGTATGGGTGGGGGCCATGCAACCTTGAATTATGACCAACTTGGCTCTTTGTGGTCTGAGTCTAATCTTGGAGATGGGGGATTAATTTAGTCACATTTTATTATGCAATTTTAAGTTGAGGGTTTTGGATATTGAATGATTATTTTACTAGCAATAATTATCCCCCCTTCCCAGTATATTGTCCCTAAAATCTCCTTCAATGAAGTTCTTATTTGCTTCATTATCATGGCATGCAGACGCCATTGGGTTCCCTGTTTATGCCAGATGTGACCACGTTACTCTGATGCTTGAGAAGCTCTGTATTGCTTCCAGTATAAAGCTGGAATTTTTCTATGCACAATTTAAAGTTCTTCACAATCTTCCATTTTCTCCCTTTTTCTTCCCTCCCTTCTCTTCCTCACCCCTCTCTTCCCCCTCTCCTCTTCCCTCCTCCTTCCATCTTCCCCTTCCCTCTCATCTTCCCTCATTTTCTCTCCTTTCCTCTCTTTCCCCCTCCTCTCTCCTTGTTTTCTCTCTTCTCTTCTCTTCTCTTCTCTTCTCTTCTCTTCTCTTCTCTTCTCTTCTCTTCTCTTCTCTTCTCTTCTCTTCTCTTCTCTTCTCTTCTCTTCTCTTCTCTTCTCTTCTCTTCTCTTCTCTTCTCTTCTCTTCTCTTCTCTTCTCTTCTCTTCTCTTCTCTTCTCTTCTCTTCTCTTCTTTCTCCCCTCCTCTCCCTTCTCTTCTCCTTTCTTCTCCTCCCCTCCACTCTCCATCATCCTTCCCTTGCCCTATGGTAAGGTTGTCACCACCATGAAGCCAGCAGCATAGGGGAAGAAACAAGTTGGGAAATAGTCTTTTAATTTACCTGTTTGCATTGGTGGAATTCAGACCCTCTGCACTGACTCTCCATGAGATTTCATTAAATATTTTATGCCATTCAGATGGCTTTAGGGGAAACTCTCCAAAAGACATGACTGGATTTTTCCTCTTCACAGTTCACCTGGAATGTGTGTTAGTCTCGAATGAAAGAACTCTGCCTTCAGCCATAGAGCTATTTCGAGAATTTTATGACCATAAGCTGTATCTCAAGTGTTTTGAATGATGTTACTCACAGAATGAATCCATCAAATGCTTTGTGTAAGCTACCGTATGAGTCAAGGGAGTGTGTCTGCTTGGTATTCAAAACCACGTTTCCCTGCCCCAACTCTTCTCATCATTTCCCCTCCTGGTCTTTCCCTTCTCTGCACCACAAGTCCTGCTTGCCAAAGTCATTGAAGCACAGAAGCTCTTTGATATTCAGTTTTCAGAAGCCTGGGTAGGGTAAGACATTCTCAAGAGGGAGTCAGGTACCCTTTTGTTGTTCCAACACCCTCTCCATTGGAAGGAGAAATGAATCTGTTTGTTTAGGCTAGCCAACTCTTGTTCTTTTTCATTAGGACAAAATAGAAAGTGTTGATGTTGGACCAAATCAGTCTTTATGGAAACATTTCTCTTCATTAAAGATCTCTGAGAGGGTGTTAGCCCAAGTTAAATAGTAAGCGGGGTGGCTTTCTCTCCTGCTTAATAATGCTATGGTTGAAGAAAAGAGATGTCTGATATATTACTAATGTGAGCCCCAGAGGACAGGGAAATGACCGCTGGGATAAAGCTCTACTGAGAATCGCCCAGTTTCGTGTCTCTCTCCTGTACCCAGGATGCCTGTTCCCCACTTAATTCAGAAGTACCAAATGATTCAGGGGGAGTCCAAAGGGAAGAGGCATTGGCTTAGCTTTGACATGACTTGTAAGCCTTCCAGAGTTTATAAGCCCACTGGCCAGGAGTGCTTTTGGGGATGGTTTCCCCTAGTAGTATCTCCCTCCTCCCAAAATTGTCTAGTATTTAAGTGTTTGTTTCATTGTACATATTGTTCTCCCTGATAGAATGTAAGCTCTTTGAGGGTAGGGCTTATTTTTTGTTTTTGTGTCTCCACACCCTAGCAAGTTGCTTGACATAGCACAGGTAATTAGTTAATTTGATTGATTAGTGGACTTCATAGGGCAGCTATATATTTGAGATAGGCGATGCATCCCTATAATCCTGGGGTAGCTTAACTGTTATAGGAACCATTTTGGCAGTGTAGGTTAGGGATGCTCCCCAGACTGGAGGTAGCCACTCTATTACGGAGAATATTAGAACCATCCTATGCATCCCTGATCTCCTGTTTCATTAATGAATGACTGTTCACTAGAATATCCTGAAGGCTGCGAGGAGGTCATAATACCACTATAATCCTGTGAGACATGTTTAATTGAGTTTGCATGCATTCTACAAGGATCTTGCCCATGGTTTCTTAGTGCCTTATTCCAGTACATCAAATCAAAGGGTACATCAAATCTCTTCAACTCATTTATCCATTAGCATCTAGGAGTTTCATTCTTTCCTTGTAAGAATTTCAAAATTAGAAGGCAAGATATTCCAGGCAAAGGAAATGGCTTATTGTGGCATGGTGGATAGAGTGTAGGGCCTGGAGTCAGGAGAATCTGAGTCCAAAAATAGCCTGACTTACTGTGTGACCTTGGACAAGTCACTTAACTCTGTTTTGTTTCAGTTTTCCTGTCTATAAGTTGAGATGGAGAAGGAAATGGCAAACCCCTCCAGTATCTTTGCTAAGAAAACCCCAAATGAGGTCAAGAAGAGTTATACTTGACTGAAAAATAACTAAACCCACACACCATTTTGCAGAGTACTTTGAATTCTGGGTGAAAACTGTTTATACTTTACACAGGAAGTAATAGTCACTCATTATTCTTGAGCAGTAAAATGACATGTTTAGAGCCAGGGATAACAAAGATCATTTTGTCATGGTATAGTGGAAACAGGACAGTATTTGGGGTCAGAGGACCTGGGTTGGAGGACTGACTGTCAATTATTACTTTTATAACTTTGGGCAAGACAATTTCCTTTCTTCTATCAGCCTCAGCTTCCTTATCTGAAAAAGGAAGGAGTTGGACCAGATGACTACTGATATCCCTCTCAGAGGTCACCTCTTTATTTATGATCCTACAAAGAAGTAGAATTGGAGGGGTAGAAGAATGGAGTTGGGAAAACTTGTGAGGCTATTACAGTAATCTTGCTGGTGGTAGGCACTTAACAATATATGTCAATTGAATTGGCAATGAGAGCCTGTATTATGGTGGTAGTAGTCTGAGTGTTGTGTGTAATTGAAGGTAGCACTGAAGTGGCTCACTGTGGAATGAGTCCAGGTTGGGCAGGGAGTTGAGAGCAACCTAAAGTGGGCTAATGGAATGGGCAAAGTAGGAGGGATCAGTGATTAGAGGCTTCCCTGTAGTTGAAACACTGAGCCTTTGGGATTAGAGTGCCCCCCTCCATCTGTTTATGCTTTTCTTCCCAAACTACCTTGTATGTAACTTTTGTTATTGTTCAGTGGTTTCAGTCATGTCCAACTCTTCATGAACCCATTTGAGATTTTCTTGGCAAAGACACTGGAGTGCTTTTATATTTCCTTCTCCAGAACATTTAGCTACTTTGCCTATATTTGTATTTATTCACTTTACATTTATGGTCTGTCTCTCTATCCATCCATCCATCCATTCATCCATCCATTGTCCAACCCTCCATCTGTCTATCTATCTATCTATCTATCTATCTATCTATCTATCTATCTATCTGTCTGTCTGTCTGTCTGTCTGTCTGTCTGTCTGTTTCTCTAATCCAATGTAAGCTTCTTGAAAATAGAGATTGTTTTATTTTTTGCACTTATATCTTCCATGTCTTGGATAATTTCAGGTGCTTAAAAAACACTCGATTGATCAGCACCCATGGAAAAAACAGCTCCTTAATTTTCTATTCTTCTTTGCATCTGGTATTAGCTAGTCTATGAACTTTCTTTTTCTTTTCTTTCTTTCTTTTTTTAAACCTTTACCTTCCATCTTAGAATCAATACTGGGTATTGGTTCTAAGACAGAGAGCAGTAAGGGCTAGGCAATGGGGGTTAAGTGACTTGCCCAGGGTCACACAGGTAGGAAGTGTCTGAGGCCAGATTTAAAGCCAGGACCTCCTTTCATCTCTGGGACTGACTCCCCCAAGTCTATGATCTTTCACTGGGATATGGGGATATGGAATAGTGCTAGTGGACCTATAGTTCAGGCAGGTAGGCAACAAATATTTACTAAGTACTTAAAACAGTAGCTGAGCTTACATTATTATTTTTTTTAGATTGCAAAATTTTATATAATTAATTAATTTAGAATATTTTTCCATGGTTACAAGATTCATGTTCTTTCCCTCCCTTCCCCCCCTCCCATAGCCGATATGTAGTTCCACTGGGTTTTACATGTATCATTGATCAAGACCTATTTCCCTATTATTAATATTTTGAGCTCACATTCTTATAGGGGAAGATGACATATAAAAGGGAACTAACAAGCAGGTGTGTTTGGGGGAGGATGTTAGGGAGAAGGAGAGAAGACACTTACACGGGTTATGGCGGTTAAGTCCCCAGAGAGTCAGAAGCACAATTGGGAGGGGAATGAAGCATGGCCTCCCTGAGTCTGAGTCTATTCTCTTCTTCAAGATGAAGACTGAAGGGCGTTAACTTAGCAGAGAGACATTCCAGGGTGAAAAGTCCCCAAATGCCAAGAGAAGTCCCAGGGTGAGTGGGTCATTGAATTGCAACAGTGAAATATGGAGATAAAGGCACTCCTATGAGGAAGCTTTCTCTACCAATGCATAACTTATAGTCTTCGACAGTTGTCTAAAGCACTGAGAAGTTAAATAATTTGCCCATAGTCACTGAGATAGTTTATGTCAGAGATGGGACTTGAACCCATGGCTTCAAGGAGGTTTCCTTATCCACTGCAGTCTCCTACACTACCTCTTAGCTGTAACATAGACATTCCCCCATCTCCCCACTATAACAATGTAGTCTTTAACATTCTCCCATTGCTGATAAATGGCATGGGAGGTATCCTTGACTTCTCAATGGCCATACTGACAGTATGCAAGCCATGGCAGGTCAATTCAATTCAACTTAATTCAATTTAGTAAACATTAAAATTTTTAATTACAGTAAATCTCAAAGACCATCCCCTAAATTACAAAAGGGGTGATTTGTGCTGCTAGAGTACACAGTCATGTCATGAAATTATGTGTCTTTGATGTATTGAATGGTGACAACATAACAGATTTTACCAGGGTACTTTGGGGGATACATGATTTCGCCCATGTGTTTATTCTCACCATTGAGGCAGATCACAATCTTGTCTATTGTTTCTTATTTTAGGTGATTCCTTCCCACATATTCCCATATATCCTTCTTAAAGCATATGCCTGATGCAAAGGAGGCCTTCCTTCAGGTCTCCTAATAGAGTTCGTATAGCAGTTTCCCTCTTGTGCTCTGCATTGTTTCTCATTCTTGATACTTAATCAGCCTACTTTTTTCTGGGTCTTTCATGTCCTCTGTTTTGACAGTTGAACCACTTTGTATATATGAGTAATCACTGATAAGATGGCTCTTATTATGCTAAGAATAGAACACTTATAACACCTCCAATTGTGCAGTACTTCTTTTTCAAAGGGTTTTTACACACACATATGGAGAGAAAGAGACAGAGAGAGAGAAAGAGAGAGAGAGAGAGAGAGAGAGAGAGAGAGAGAGAGAGAGAAAGAGAGAGAGAGAAAGAGAGAGAGAGAGAAAGAGAGAGAGAGTGCCTAGAAAGAGAGAGAGAGCAGAGAAAAAGAAAGAGCAGAGAAAAAGAGAGAGAGAGAAGAGAAAAAGAGAGCACTTGAGATTCCCATCACATAGTGGATCTAGTGAAAAGAATGTCATTTAAGGTACATTATGTTCAGCATCCACTTAAAACCATGGCCCCACTAGTGGGTTTCTTTTAATGACCACCCAAAGTCCATGTTTTAAGAATAATATAATGAAACATCATGGTCCAAGAGATGATAGGACACATCCCTTGCCATACACACAAGACTATACTCTATCACAGTTTACTATACCATGAGTGGGAAAAGGAGATACATACAAGGAACATGTATGGCCAAAGAACAAACATGGATGGAACACACAAATAGGAAACATGTGGCTGGGGAACATGCTTAGTCAACACAACTCATGCTTTTATAGGTTCTCTGCTGGAACTTTTCTTTGCCTCCAACACTGTTGCTTGCTTCCTTACAGAGATGATAACATCCTCTGATGGAGTTATTAGGTATATTAGAAACTGTTTTTTTCTGTAGAGCTTCTGGCATCTTCTGCTAATCTCTTCTCTCAGTTGTTTTCTGCTATTGTCTTTTCTGAGCTATTACCTGATGCTTTGTCTAGTATCTCCACTTTGGGGAAGTGGTGCTGATATTGGTGAGTCTCAGTTTTTTTTTTTTTACTTCATAGCTTCAATGCCTATTTCATGGCTTCTGTGATTTTAAATGTTAGCCAGTTTCCTTCAGGTAGCAAGCTAGAGGATTTCTTAGGCAATTGTGTGTCTTTTAAAAAATTATTTTTTATTTTTAAAAACCTTACCTTTCATCTTAGAATGAATATTGTGTATTGACTCCAAGGCAGAAGAACGAATAAGGGCTAGGCAATGTGGGTTAATGACTTGCTCAGAGTCACACAGCTAGAAAGTATCTGAGGCAAGATTTGAACTCAGGATGTCCCATCTCTAGACCTAGGTTTTAATCCATTGAGCAATTTATCCACCTCTCCACCCCTGCTGGTGTGTCTTTTAAACTGCATTTCCTCTGGTGCTACTTTGGCTCTCTCAGTCTAAATCTGTGTTGGTGAACTTATGGCATGCTTACTGGAGCATGCCATAGGGGGCTGCTTCCTTCCCCCTCTCCTTGCATGCCTGAGGACATTTCTCCCATCACTCACCCCTTTGTCCAGCAGCCCAATGGTAGTGCTTCCTCCTTCCCCTGTCTGGGGTAAGGCAAGGGGCTCACATGCAGTATGAGGGTTGCAGTTTGGGCACTCGGTCTCTAAAGTCTCTAAAAGGTTCACCATCACTGGTAAACACTTATCTGAGTTTTTGTCAAATAAGAAAAAAATTAAAAACTAATATACTCCAGTTACTGACTTGGGTTGGTGCAAATCATCTTGGAAACTTCTCTTAGTAAAAATGTCAAAGAGGCTAGGTAGACCTATGGGGAGAAGATGGCTTTTAACAAATTTTCTATTGTTAGCCACTACCCTTGGACAACATCATTTCATGAGCAAAATTAAAAGATTAGACGAGTCTGGGACTTTCCCTCTGGCAACTCCACAGAGATCTATAATCTCATTACTCCATGAAGTAGGCAGAGTAGGGCAAGACAGGTACCCCTTGAATTCCAGAGAAATTGTTCAATGATTTCCCCAATAGCTAGTATTATAGATTACCTCCAAAAGGACTTATGACTCAAACTTCAGTTTTTTCTCTACAACACCATATTATCTCACTAAAATATGGCACAGGGGCATCCTTCTTTAACCCTAAAGTGACTGCCATTTACTGTTTGTGCCACAGATATGGGAACATGATAGGGTGACTAGCTGAAAACAAAAATCTTGGAGAAGATGAGATAAGGTGACAATGGGGTAGAGTCCAGAGATTAATGAGATGATGTAGAAAAGTCTCTTCAGGATGAGAAGAAATGGATAGGACTGTGTTCTTC
The DNA here is from genome assembly GCF_027887165.1 of Monodelphis domestica. Classification (NCBI taxonomy): domain Eukaryota; kingdom Metazoa; phylum Chordata; class Mammalia; order Didelphimorphia; family Didelphidae; genus Monodelphis; species Monodelphis domestica. The sequence goes on along the minus strand of NC_077234.1, from coordinate 41,283,382 downwards.
ACCAGCATAGAGAGTATTCACATGGGCAGAATCATGAATGCACCAAAGTAACCAACTAAAAAAGCTGTTTTCATTGTCATTATTCGTATTGTCAAAGACATGATTACATTGGTGTGGTTATTCATCCTAGCAGCACAGATCACAACCAGAAAAGCAGCATAGTTTTTTCTTGTCCTTTACAAAAAGTGCCTCCCAATGCCTTCTTCCCTTTATTCTAAAAATGGGGCTAAAGATAAGCAATTTAACACTTTGTAGCTGGAGATGTCTCTACTGTCTGAATGGAGTAAGTAACTGATTCCTCTTTCAAGTCATGGGGCTCAGAAGTTGGTCAAAGGAAATAGAGCCACTTTTGCTTGCTGTCTTTAGGTTCAAAACCCATTTCTGGTGAGAGAGGCATAGGTCTGAATGTAGTGAGGGGGTGAGAACTCCCCCGGCAGCCCAGGGTTCTGCTCCAGTCTTTTTTTCTGACAGCACCCGTCTATTCTGACCCATAAATATTGGGGGTGTTTGATACTGAGGAACAATGCTGTGGCAGAAACCCCCTTCTAAGCAGGCAATGAATGAAGTGCTTTCTGGGTCATTCTTCTGGACAATAGAGCCCAAAGGTCACCCCCTGCATTTGAGAGATGTTAGGAGGATGCATGGGGAGAGGAGTTGGGGCAGAAGAATGGTGTATGTAAGTTTCTCCAGGACTAGATACAAACATTTCACCCAGGTCTCCTCTTTTGGAATATGAGCTCATGCTTGGTCAGTGGGCCCTTCAGTAACCATTACACAATCTGTAAGCACAGTTAGTGCCCAGCTAATGAGTCATGTGATCTCAGAAGCATCAAATAATCCTTCTCAGCTCATCCATGTTATATTTACAGCCTGTTGCTTTTTTTTTTTTTTTGGTTGTGCCTGCCTAGAAAATAAGTACCAAGCCAGAATGACTTAACTCTTCCAGCCCTCACAGGTACACTAAGCATACCCTTTCCCTAGATATGACAAAAGTAAGGTATGGTGCCAAGTCATTAAGCATTTATTAAGTGCCTGCTGTATATCAGGCATTGTCCTAAGTGCTGGGGATATAGAGCAAGTCAAAAGACAGTCTTTGCTCTCCAGGAGCTGGATTTGACATGGGGAGACCTGATTCTCAGACCCACCAATGGTATTTACTTGCTTTTTGAACTTACAAGTCACTTAACCTTCTTGAACATTAGTTCTCTAATCTGTAAAATGAAGTGTGTGGACTAGATTAAAGTTTCTTAATCTGGAACTCATGAACCTGAATGGGAAAAAAATTTATAATTTTATCTTCACTAACTTCTTTTTTTTAAAACCCATATCTTCTGTCTGGTGTATTGGTTCCAAAGGCAGAAGAGTGGTAAAGGCTAGGCAATGGGAGTTAAACGACTTGCCCAGGGTCACACAGCTAGGAAATATCTGAGGTCAGATTTGAATCCAGGACCTCCCATGTCTAGGCCTGGCTCACAATCCACTGAGCAACCCAGCTGCCCCTTTACTACTTTTAATTGATATTTGGCAATTCCTTTAATCACTAGTGTGGGCAAGAGAACCTGATTCTGAAGAGACTTTACCAGACTGACTACCAAAGGGTCCATGAAACAGAAAGACAAAGAACTCTGGGTTAAGTGGCCCCTGAGATTCCCTTCCTCTTCTACATCTATGACCTGACTAGGCCATAGTTCATCTAGTTCCCCTGACTGACACATGGCAGTAACATACCCTCTTAAAAATTTTTATTTTGCCCAAAGACATGTAAAAATAATTTTTAACATTCATTAAATTTTTTTTGGGTTCCAACTTCTCTTCCTTCCCATCCATCCTCCCTCAATCTCTCCCCACCTCCTTCCTCCCTGAGAAGGCAAGCAATCTTCTATCGAAGGCATTCTAGATTCCATCCCTTCATTTTGTATAGTTTAATGTTGGTTTTTGAAAATGTTAAGTTTCAGGCACTACTGCTGCAGGTCATCTGTTGGGATGTGAAAGGTTCTCTTTTGTCATCCTGGAGAATTAAGCAATTATTAAAGACATGATTTTCAATCTTTTACACAATGGAAAAAAAAAGCATCATGAAATCTCAACATTGAAAGGGACCCCAGAGGTCATCAAATGCAACAATGACTTCCTTTCTAGTATTTCCATTGAGTAATCATCTTGCTTCTTTGCTTAAAGACCTCTAAGGAGGGGGAACCCTATAATTTCCTTAGCATTCTGCTCTGATTCAGCTTTAATTGTTAGGAAGTTCTTTTGGTCCATCAAGCTTAAATCATCCTCTTTATAACTTTATAACTTTTCCTCATTGCTCCTGGTTCTTCCCTCTGAGATTAAACAGAACAAGTCCAATCCCTCTTCTACATGACAACAAGCCAGCTATCAGGGCTCCCTGAATCTTCTCTTCTCCAGGCTGAACATTCCCATTTTCTTCAACTGATCCTCACAGAATGAAATCAAGACTTGTCACAGTCTATTTGACTTCCTGTGGGCACACTCCAGTTTTATTATTGTCTTCCCTTCAATGTGATTCTCAGAACTGAACACAATATTCTTTTTTTTATCGAGAAAATTTTATTTAATTAGTTAATTTAGAATATTTTCCAATGGTTACAAGACTCATATTCTTCCCCTCCCCTCCCACTAACCCCCTCCTGTAGCTGACACGAATTCCACTGGGTTTTACATGTGTCATTGATCAAGACCTATTTCCATATTATTGATATTTGCATTAGGGTGATCATTCAGAGTCTACATCCCCAACCATATCCCCATCAACCCCTGTGATCAAGTAGTCGTTCTTCTTCTGTGTTTCTACTCCCACCAGTTCTTCCTCTGAATGTGGATAGCTGACCACAATATTCTTGATAGGAGATGATGAAGATAATGATCAAAGAGAATGGTTGATATTTACACTGGCTTTAAATTTTGCAAAGTGATAGCCATATTCATTTAATATGCACAACCACCATGTGAGGCAGGGAATGATAATTGTGATTATAATAATTAATAATTAAACACTTATTTAATGCTAAATCATGGGGATGCAGAAGAGGCCAAAAATGGTCCCTGTCCCCAAGTAGCTTTTAATCTAATGGAGGAAATATTATGTAAACAAATATGTAGAAATTGAACTATATATGTATGTTAAATAGGAAATAATTAAAAAGGAAAATGAAGTTTGGTGGGATTAAGAGACTTGCCCATAGTCACACACCTAGTAAGTGTCAAAGGTAGGATTTAAACATAGGATTTTTTTTTGACTTTTAATAGGATAGAATAAAAAGAACATACAGTTACAGGGCCATAAATTTAGAACCACAAGGGAAGATCATCTAATCCTCTCATTTTTTCAACGAGAAAACTGAGACTGAGAGAGATTTAATGAGTTTCCTGTTGTCTCACAGATACTAGACATCAGAAGTGGGATTAGAATCTATGCCTCCTCTGGTTTTTGGCAATATATAGTAAGGTGTGATGGCTATTTTTTAAAAGTTACTACCAGAGTCCACCTCACTTTCTTATTGAGAAGGCTACTTTGCAGAGATAGCATACCTCAAAGGTTTAGGCAACTGAGGCAGACATTTGTATTCTTTACGAAAAGAGAAATGCTATTTGAATTTAATGTACTATTATTGTTTGTTTTTTAAACCCTTACCTTCTGTCTTGGAATCAATACTGTGAATTGGTTCCAAGGCAGAAGAGTGGTAAGGGCTAGGCAATGGGGGTTAAGTGACTTGCCCAGGGTCACACAGCTGGGAAGTGTCTGAGGCCAGATTTGAACCCAGGACCTCCCATCTCTAGGCCTGGCTCTCAATCCACTGAGCCACCCAGCTGCCCCCTGTTTGTTTGTTTGTTTTTTAATGACACCTGGGCTTTGGAAAACCATTCCTATGCTATATGTCCCAAGCTAGGGTTTTGTTTGAGCAGAGCAATAACATTAGTGCAAACGAAAAATGAACTCAAGGTTGAAGCCATGAACTTAATCTCACATCAGCAGATGAGGCAGTATCAGAGGATCATAGATAGAGCTGGAAAGAGCCTTTAAGGTCACTGAGTCCAATGCCTTCATTTTGCAAATGAGGAAACTCATGTCCAGAGAAGTTCATTGATTTTCACAGGGGTCACACAGCTAGGAAGTGTCTGGGGTGGAATTCAAACCCAATTGCTGCTCACTCTGAGTCTGGTAGCTTCCCACCATGCCTTGCTGACTCTTGCCTTCCTCTCAGGGGTATTTCAAGGTTCAGATGAGATGATCTGTGAGAAAGCATTCTGCACCTGGAAAGCATCATTTAAGTTTAAGACACACTCTTTCCTAGTGTCCTCTTCCGAGGCCTCAAGGTGGCATGGAGGGGACCCTGTGATCTTCAGGTCAGAGAAGTCCAAACGCCCACAGGTTCTACCCAGGTGGAGAGACTTCAAGCACAGGCTCTGAGGGGATGAGCCAGAGAGCTGGTCTGGCTAGATTCAGGGAAGCTTAGCATTATGTTGTCCTTGGCAGGATCAATTTTTAAATAGAAGCTAGTGCTTACACATATTTCTAAATCTGTTATCTTTTTTTAGCCTCTCAACAAACCTGGAAGATAGATAACATTGCATTCATCACTTTAGAAATAAAGAAACGGAGGCTGAGAAAGGCTCAGTGACTTACCCAGAATCACACAGCTAGTAAGAGTCTGAGGCAGGATTTCAACTCAAATCTTCCTGACCCCAAGCCTTGACACTATTCCACTTAGCTGCCAAAGCAACTCTCAATGATCATGTACTTAACAATAGAGGGGGTTGTGAGGTATGTTGAAGATGAAGTCCCTGGGCTGACAAAAGTCAAGGGCTGGCAAAATGTTTAAGCTAGCATTATTTTTTTAACACCATTACCTTTTGTCTTATAATTGTCATTGATTTTAAGGCAGAAGCATGGTAAGAGCTAAGCAATTGGGGTGTAGTAACTTGACCAGGGTCACACAGCTAGGAAATATCTAAAGCCAGATTTGGATGTAGGTCCTCCCAACCTCAGGCCTGCCTTTCTATCCACGAAGCCATCTATCTGCCCTGAACCATTCCTCTTTTTTATTCATTCACACCCCACCCCTCAGTTATATGTAGAAACATTTTTTTTCATTTGCTTTTCGACATTTTGTAATTCAGATTCTCTCTCTCCATTCCCATCCCTCGGTGGTAAATGGTCTGTTATAGGTTATATCAGTGTTTTCATGCACTATATATTTCCATATTTCCTATGCTGTGACAGGAGATACACATCAGAATATGATAACAAAGAAGCATTATTCTTAATGACAGGAAGAATCAATCCATTAACAAATATTTATTAAGGATCTACTATGTGCCAGGCACCATTCTAGGCAAAAGGGAGACAAAGACAAAAAGGTAAGTCCTTGTTCTCATAGTCTATCTGGAGTGGCATCATATCTAGATAGTTTCTGCTTTGTCCCAATTTGCATCACACACATTTGACTTGATGTAAAGAATTCTTTTTTTTTTAAATTGTTTTAAATCCTTACCTTCCATCTTGGAACCAATTGGCTCCGAGGCAGAAGAGAGGTAAGGGCTAGGCAATGGGGGTTAAGGGACTTGCCCAGGGTTATACAGTGGGAAGTGTCTGAGGTCAGATTTGAACCTAGGACCTCCCATCTCTAGTCCTGGCTCTCAATCCACTGAGCTACCCAGCTGCCCCCATGTAAAGAATTCTAAAAGAAATTTGAATGAGAATTCTGAATGGGACTCTACTCATGTCACTAGCTGCAAAGACTGTGGGAGAAAGGGAAGCTTCTTAACCTGAGATTGAACCAAAAATGTTCACAGGGAAACAGTTGGCAGAAGCATTTCATCATGTGAATTTTTTTCTTTTATTGAAAAAACAGATCTATATACGTCAAGATTTTTATAGGTTGAAAGACTGGTTGAGGATAATTTTTCTTGCTATCATGAGATGTCCAAGGTAAAAAAAGAGAGAGCTACTGTCCAAACAGCGATCAATAGCTTCATAAAAAAGTTGCCCAGCTAACTACTAGTGAGGGAGGCCAGGGGTATTGGGTGGGGAAGGGGCAACTTACTTCTCATCGATGTTTACTGTATAGTACTCTGCATACTTTGTCATTAACTTTACCTGAAATTTCATTTAGTAATTCTGTTTATTATCATGGGATAGTATTCAAAATGTCGGCATTTTGGTGCACTTTCTGACTAGTGTGAAGGTATTATTCTGCGTATGTCTGTTCTCTAAGCCAAGTATAGTAGGGAGGGAGGAGCAAATTCTCATTCCCTAAAAATCATTGAATGTCGAGGTCTGCAGAAAGCGCCACTTTGGCAGAGAGAGAACCGCTTGATCATATATAAGCTAGTCTATTGAATAGGTGCAGAGATATTGAGGTTGCGCTAGCAGGAAAGGCTTTATGTAGGAAACTGGGCTTGAGCTGAGCCTTGACACAAGAGGCAGAGAGAGATGCGGAGGGAGTCAATTTCAGGAATGGCAGTCAGCCAGTGCAAAGGCAGGGAGATGGGAGATTTTAGGTGTCTAGGGAAGCTTGGAGATCAGCTCCAAGGTTCCTTTTCTGGAACGAAGGCCAGGCATTTCTGTGCACCCTCTTGCATTTTTTTTTCTTCTGAACTACAAAGCAAATACATTAAATCAACAAGCATCTCTGAAGTACCTACTATGTGCAGATCATTGTGCCATATGCTTGGAGACAAAGTTGAGTTAAACCATTGTCCTTGTCTTAAAGGAGCTTTTGGTCTCAGAGGGGGATGAGATACCAATATAGACAGACCTGTGACTAGGAATTTTTGAACTCTAGACAAATACCACAAATTATGCTTGGGCTAAAGGGAGACACAGGATTTGCCTGGTTTCAAAAAGGAGGAAGGAATATCAGGGAAAAGCTCATCTTAGCTATTCATCTAATAATAAATAGTTGTAACTAATAAAATTGCTAACTTGGTGCTAAGCCCCACTGTTTAGAGATGGTTGAAGGACTGCAAGTGTCATCAGTGCTCTCTAAATTCAGTGCCTTTTGTCTGCCCTTTGATCCAGCCATAGCACTGCTGGGTTTGTACCCCAAAGAGATCATAAGGAAAAAGACTTGTACAAGAATATTCATAGCTGCGCTCTTTGTGGTGGCCAAAAATTGGAAAACGAGGGGATGCCCATCAATTGGGGAATGGCTGAACAAATTGTGGTATATGTTGGTGATGGAATACTATTGTGCTCAAAGGAATAATAAAGTGGAGGAATTCCATGGAGACTGGAACAACCTCCAGGAAGTCATGCAGAGCGAAAGGAGCAGAACCAGGAGAACATTGTACACAGAGACTGATACACTGTGGTGCAATGGAATGTAATGGACTTCTTTACTAGCAGCAATGCAATGATCCAGGATAATTCTTTTCTTTTCTTTTTTTTTAAACCCTTACCTTCTGTCTTAGAGTCAATACTGTGTATTGGTTCCAAGGCAGAAGAGTGGTAAGGGCTAGGCAATGGGGTTAAGTGACTTGCCCAGGGTCACACAGCTGGGAAGTATCTGAGCCCAAATTTGAACCCAGGGCCTTCCATTTCTAGTCCTGGCTCTCAATCCACTGAGATATCCAGCTGCCCCTGATCCAGGACAATTCTGAGGGACTTATGAGAAAGAATGCTATCCACATCTAGAGAAAGAACTGTGGAAGTAGAAACACAGAAGAAAAACAACTTCTTGATCTCATGGGTTGGTGGGGATATGGTTGGGGATGTAGGCTCTAAATGATCATCCTAGTGCAAATGTCAACAACATGGAAATAGGTTCTGATCAAGGACACGTGTAAAACCCGATGGAATTACATGTCAGCTACAGGAGGGGTGGAGGGAGGGAGGGAAAGAATATGATTCTTGTAACCAAGGAAAAATGTTCTAAATTGACTAATTAAATAAAACTGTAAAAAATCTTCAGTGCTCTCCAAATATGACCTTCTGGGGCAAAATCCCAGTCATTCCACCCTAGTTAAATACTTTAACAAAGAAAACTGTAATGCATAACTTTGCAAATGATTAATTAGAAGGATTGAAGCCAAATACCTTGTGAGGCTGACAAGTGAAGGGTTCCATTATCTGAGGGAATAAGAAAAGTCTTCTGGAGAAGGTAGCATTGGAGTCGGGCTTTAAGGGATTGATGGGAGATCATCAGGGACAGCAAGGTGTCACAGTGGAGAGTGCCAGGCATGAAGTCAGGAAGACTCATCTTCTCCAGTTCAAATTTGACCTTAGACACTACCCCAGGGCAAGTCACTTAACCCTGTTTGGTTCCATTCATGATCCATAAAATGAGTTGGAAAAGGAAATGGTAAACTATTCGAGTGTCTTTGCCAAGAAAACATCAGGGGGGTCATGAAGAGTCAGACATGACTGAACAACAGCAACAAGAACAGCAGCAGCAACACCAAACAGATGACCAAGTAAAGAAGGGGAGAGAGGACATTTCAGGAATAGTGGCAAGCTTGAACAAGACCTGGGGATATGGGGGTGCAGCATGTGTGTGTACGGGAAAGGAGGAGGAACCGAGAACAGTTTATTTGGCTGGAACATAGAGGTGTGGAATGGGGTAATAGGAGACATGACTGTAAGATTAGGTGGTGCCAGGTTCCGAATGGATGTGAATTCCAGGCACAGTAGTGTCTGGGATAGGATTCACACCCAAGTACTGCTTGAATTTTACTTGAGAGGTAATAGGGAGCAGATGAAGATAAAAACAAACAAACAAACAAACCACAACAGGTGTGTGTGTGTGTGTGTGTGTGTGTGTGTGTGTGTGTGTGTGTGTGTGTGTGTGTGTAAGATTATTCTAATCGGTGGGAATGTTGGATTGGAGGAGGGGGAAAGAGTGGAGGATACTGTCAGAGCATGATCAGCTGTTAGAATGGGCATAGAGGAGGGTAGGAACTATCCACCTTCTCCCATCTTGTTTTGATGAAATTTATTTTCTTATAGAGCCAGTTGTCTAGTAGTGTTGTTTCCTTGCTTTGATTCCTTCCCCTCATCCTGAGATAGTCATTTTAGTGCACCTGACTAATGAGATATTTTCATAAAACTGAAGACAAAAAAGAGTCTTGGAGAGCAAGTCCAGGACCCAAGTCCAAATCCTGGGTGGAGAAGCATGCAGGGAAAGCTGCCCACGGTCCCAAGAATCTCTACGTTGCATCTGCAATGATAGTCCGCCTAATTTTAAAAGTAAGGACCGTGCTGCATAAGCAGCAAAACAGTGAGGATGAGTATATGGGGACAAAATGAAATGGTATAATAAAAATGCACAGCAAAGTTAATCTGGTCCAAGGTTAATGGCACATATAATCGTTAGTGTGCTCCATGGTCATTAGGCATAATTGGGAAGCAGTTCGTAAAGAAACAGCTGCAATCAAAGCATGGTTACAATGCTGTAGTCAAACCAAGCATCTTGGGAGAGGAAAAGATGGGCTGCACATCAGACTGCCTGGAGGATTCTCCAAGAGTCTTGAGCTTGGACCAGAAGGACCAGGTGACCTCCAAGGTCCCTTTCAGCTCTAAATCTGTCTTGTATTTTCACTGGATACTTCCTGGCTGTGGACAAGAGACTCCATCTCTTTGAGCTTGCTTTGTCATCTGTAAAACAGATGTCACAAAAGAATGGTGGTGAGTAGAAAACTTTATAAATCTGAATTGATTATGTGTCAGGAGGTTGCACTGGAGGTCACGCCATGGAGCATGCTTTGAGCTGAGCCTCTGTCCTTGTCCCATCCACTGAAACATGCAGTCTGGCTGAAGGATTTCTTACCAAGCGGAGCATCAGCTCTGATCATTTCCTGAGAGATGTATGCTCCAGCTTAGTACTGAACTTAGTACTGAAAACTTGAGTTCTGGAAACACATCCATCATTTATTCCCTTGATCCTTGTGACAGTGACCTATGCCCTGACTTGCCTAAAGATAGGATTCTTTTTTTTTTTAAACCTTCTGTCTTAGAACCAACACTTTGTATTAGTTCCAAGGCAGAAGAGCAGTAAAAGCTAGGCAATGGGGGTTAAGTGACTTGCCTAGGGTCACACAGCTAGGAAGTGTCTGAAGTCAAATTTGAACCCACTCCACTGAGCCATCTTGCTGCCCCCTATAGATATAATCCTTAAGAGAATATTTGGATAGCACACATCATAGAATTATAGATTCAGAATTCTTAGCTGCGCTCTTTGTGGTGACAAAAATTTGGAAAATGAGGGGATGCCCTTCACTTGGGGAATGGCTGAACAAATTGTGGTATATGTTGGTGATGGAGTACTATTGTGCTCAAAGGAATAATAAAGTGGAGAAGTTCCATGGAGACTGGAACAACCTCCAGGAAGTGATGCAGAGCGAGAGGAGCAGAACCAAGAGAACATTGTACACAGAGACTGATACACTGTGGCACAGTCAAATGTAATGGACTTCTCCATTAGTGACAATGCAGTGATCCAAGACAATTCTGAGGGACTTATGAGAAAGATGCTCTCCAAATCCAGAAAAAGAACCAAGGGAATAGAAACACAGAATAACAACTGCTTGATTACATGGGTGGAGGGGAAATGATTGGGGATATAGACCCTAAATGAACATCCTAATGCAAAACCAACAACATGGAAATAGGTTCTGATCAAGGACACAATTCCAGCTGCAGGAAGGGTAGGGGAGGGAGGGAAATAATGTGATTATTGTAACCAAGGAATAATGTTCTAAATTGACTAAATAAAAAAAAAAAGAATTATAGATTCAGAGTTCAAAGGGACCCCAGAGTCCAACCCCCTCATTTTACAAGATTAAAAAAACTGAGATTCAAGGCCAAAGTTGAAATGCTTGTTGAGCATTCTTAATGTCTGTGTGTCAACCTCTCCAGGGAGTGACAGATTACAGTCTCATGTTTTAGGCATGTGAGAGTACCCACTTAAGAGTCTTTTGTGTTTTAAGCATTTATTTTGTGGTGGTGAGAAATAAAAGAGTTGGCTTATCCTTGAGCTACTTGATACATTTGTGAGCATTTCTAGAAGGAATCCTGTTAATCCCTTTTGGGGAGACTATAGACAGGAGCCATTCTGAAGCTTTAGTTAAGGGATTTTTCCCAACATTCTTGGAATGGGGTCATAATGAGCTGGAGATTCTGAAAAAAGCTGGATTCTTCTTTTTTTAGAAATCATGCTTGGCAGGACTGAATCCACCCAAGTCCAGAGTTGGGGTCCCTTTATGGCAAGAGGAAGACATAGTACTCACCTCTCTCAGTCTGGAGGTCTTCACAGATATATAAATGTGACATAATTATGATGCTTGGATTTTCTTTTCATCTCAGTGAAGGTCATTCAGATCTTCTATAATTGAAACAATATTTTAAAGGTCAACCTGAGTGGATGCCTTCCCTTTAGCACAGCCTACCAGTAATAAGAACCACATATGCATGGTGCTGTAAGGATTACAAAGTATTTTACACACTTGATCTCACTTAATTTTCCCAACCACCTTTTATTACTCCCATTTTACAAAGCTGGAAACTGATCAGAGAATCTCCCAAAGAGATTTTCCTAAAACTTATTTGTTCCTCCTTGACTCAAGAATCTTCTGTACATCCTTTTGCCTCTAGGATTGAGTGTAAATTCTTCTGTTTCATATTTAAATTTCTTCACAAACTAGCCCCACCCTGCCTTATTATACATGGCTCCTCTTTAGGCATACTATGGTCCTGCCAAATGAATCTTCCTATTCCTTACCCATCTCTGTGTCTTTGTGCTGCCTGCCCCCACCAAGCCAGGCACATCTGCCCAATTCCCCTCCCCATCTTAGAGCCCCTTGGTTCCTTTTACATGAAGTTTCCTGATTTTTGATCCCCAGGTGCCAGTGCCTTTCTTCTCACCCCACCTTTCTGGCTTCAATTTGGAATAATCTTCCCTTATGTTTACAGGCGGTTTCCCATGGCTAGACTGTCAGCTCCTGTAGGGCAGGAATTTCTCTCTTTGGATCCTCAGCAGCAAGCACAGTGCTTGGATCACACAGTAGGCACTTAATACTTATTGATCAATTGTGGCTTTACTACCAAACCAATGGTCGTGTTTGAAAATTCTTTTATTTGGCTTAGAGTCTGGGAATTCATCTTTTAGTCATCAATGAAGGATTCTTTCAGGGAATCTTGATGGTCAAGGAGGTAGCTGATGAGTGACTTTTGATCATTTCATCCATCTCTAAAACTTGAGGACTCAGTCCTATGCACTGAAAGGAAAGGGGAAAAAAGACCAGACTTTCCAAAGAATCCATGATCCAAGTGAATGCAGAGTACCTCTAGCATTTCCCTAACATTCTGATTACATTTTCCATCCTCTCCTTACTTCTCCAACATTGACTGCACAGAAATACAGAGTCTTCAACGATGAGCATTTGAGCAAGAGAGGCAACATAGTGTTGCCTTGGGGTCAGGAAGATCTGGGCTCAAATTCATTTCATTCATTTAGTTGTGTGATGCTGGACAAGTCACTTCTGGGAGATGTCTTGCAGATGAGGAAGTGGATAAGAAAACCTACCTTAAAGGTTTTGTTTTTAGGATTACATGAGAAGAAGTGCTTTGCAAACCTTGAAAATTATTAAAAATGTCATTTTTTAAATGGTTGTTATTACTGTTAAAGGAGTTATTGATGATAGGAAGGCAAAAAAGCCACAAAACAAGGAGTTAGAGTTCACAATGGAATATCATGCACCCCAACAATTAAGGGGTCAGTGATGGAATGCTTCTGTGCCAAAAGAAATGGCAAGCAAGGGGCTGCTAGATGGCTCAGTGGATTGAGAGCCAGACCTAAAGATGGAGGTTCTGAGTTCAAAGCTGGCCTCTGACAATTCCTACATGTATGACTCTGGACAACTCACTTAAATCCCATTTCCTTGCCCTTACTGCTCTTGTTTTGAAACCAATATACAGTATTGTTTCTAAGATGGAAGGAAAGGGTTACAAACAAAAAAGGATGATGAGTAGGTTAATTAAAAAACTTGGAAAGATCTTTATGAAATTATGAAAGGCAAAATGAAGCAACAGCATTAATGTTTGAAGAAATAATTTGTGAATGTCCAACTCCAGAGAAACAACCAATACATAGAAACACAAAAGATACGATTTATATTGTAACAATCAAAAGAGTGGTTGGCATAAACTGTGACCGCAAAGATATGTTTTTTATATTAAAAATAAAGTGGTCGCCAGGGAAAAATTCCCAAATATGAAATATACCCAAGTCAGCTGGGTTTTTATGGAGATTTTAATTAATACAAATTAAGGAATTAATGAAAGGGTGAGAGAGAGAGAAAGAGGAAATAATAAGAAATAGGCTAGGCCAGCCTAGGCTAGCCTAGGCTAGCCTAGGCCAAAGCCTTAAGAGAGAGATCAGTCAGTCTTTAATCCACTTTAATCCACGAGATTTTTCCCAAGCAAGATTCTAGTGTTCAGAGAGACCCTCCAGTTTAGCTCCTCAGTTCCACTAAGTTCAGCCACCGAGCCCTCCAATTCAGCTTTGGCAAGCTGACTTACTTGAAGCCTTTCTGATCTCCTTTTAAAGAGAATTTTCTCCTATGTCATCTCCCCTAAGTTCTTACATCTACCAATCATAGTAGATGTTTTCACAGGACTGACCATTCTTAATTCACACCTTCTTTAGTTCTCAACTTCTCTGGGTAGACTAAAACTTCTGAGTAAGTTCACACCTCTTTGCCCCTTGCAAGTTTGCAAGTTGCCTGACCTTTATAGGTACTTAGCACCTTTTTGTATTAGATCTAAAAATAGACTCAGCTTAAGGTTTTTTAGCTTTACTTTAAGTATGGGTTAAGTACTTTTCATTGTTCAGTAAAGAGTTTACAACTTTATCTTCCCCTAAAGTATGCTTAGGTATGGGTGGAGTAGAGTTCTCACATTCCTGATCAAGTACCTTCATTGTTTAAAATGGGGAATGGTCTTAACCAAATCTTATTAGTAGGGTCTGAGAATTTTTAAGATTCACAATATATACATTTTTTTTTCTCTAGTGATATATTCTCTAGTGCAGGGAGGGGAGAAAAGGAGAGAGATACCTGGGAATTTTAATGTAACCAATTTTATTGTGACAAACAAATAAAAAAAATAAAAAAACCCCAAAGGAAAAGTCTGACAATGTCATTAGCCTACTCAATAAAGTCCAGTCATTCATTCTTATCTTTAGGATTAAATGAAAAAAAAAATAAGGATGAGTTTGGACTAGGTCTCTTGGTTCTAGCATTGTAAGATTCTGTTTCCTGGAGCAGCAGGCTTAGGAAGGTGAAGGATAGAGATGGAGATGCTCCTGGTTGCTCAGAGGCAATAGGATGAAGGGGTAGAAAATAGCCAGGCATTATGGGAGAGGAATGAGAAAAGGGCAAGGTATCAGATGCTCCTCTTTTTTAACCTGCCTGTGATTTTCAAGAACTTCTGATGTCTCTGGGCTCAACTTGTAGATGCTGGTGTTTTGATGTGAAGGACTGCATCGATTCAACCCCTAGGTGTCTTCTGCTAGCTTAGAGATTTGGAGGCATTCTCTTGTAAGCACTCTCTTGTTACCCCACTGTTTTTCTGATCTCCTTCTGACTTCTCACATTTCGAGTCCAGCTTTATTTGGGAACTGTGCCTTATTTCTTATGGGACCTTGGCACTCTACTTTTCACCTGTATGAAATTGGAGGAAAGGCTTTCTTTCCCTTCTAGGGTTATCTTGCTTAGCCAAAGCCATCAGAGACACTTTAACTTGGTATTCCAACTGACTCCTTTCAAGCAAAGTGGGTTAACTCCCCAGTGTGGTTTTTGCAAAAGTCAGACCAAATACAATACAATATCAGGTAACTTGAGGCTCATTGTTGTCCCTTCTGGAATGAAGATATGCATTATGTATACCAATAATGCCAGGATTTAGAACTTTTAGGCTTGAAAATTCAACTTTTATCATTTCTAAGCTTCTCGAGACACTTAGTACCTGTGCCTTGGACAAGTCACTTAACCTCTGCCTGCCTCAGTTTGCTCAAATATAATAACAGCATCTATCTCTTAAAGGTTATTGTGAGGGTCAAATCACACAGCAGTAACTTACAAGTGTTTATTGAAGATCATATGCCTTATAAGTGTCTCTGAAGGCCATTCTTCAAAAGGAGTCTTCAGTGTCCTGAGCAACATCTTTGGGGTAAGTCTGCTTTCCCAAGGTTGGGCTCTTTTGACAGGGAGAGTTCTCATCCAGGCGGGCAGGTTCTAGGATTTTTATTGAACTCATAAACACTTTTATGCTTCAAGGGTACATGATGTTCCTGGTGCGGGTTCTCTCTCTAGCAATGCAGATCTTCATCCCTTCTGTATGGACTTTGCCATTCCTTGTGACTAAAATATTCCTGTCCCTGGGGTCAACCTGAAGATGAATTGCTCTGTTCTCAGAGGGGCTGGTCCTCAGGGGAGAGGCACACATTTTTAGGGGCATGACGCAAGACCTTTCCACCTTGATAGAATGGACTTGAACAGTGTTTGTTTTCTGTTGGCATAGCCTATGAGAGTTTATGGCAGGGCTGCCTTGAAAAACAAATTAAAACAAGGAGAATAAGAATCAGCTTCATTACTTTGCACCTCCATCCCCTATTACTTTTATTTTATTTTTTACAAAAATAATGTCATCTGAAGAGCAAAAATGGTATGCTAAGAGTTCCGAGGAGTCTGAAGAACAATTTATTGTCCATTTACTAATTATTAAACATGTCACAAAAGGTACCACCGTACTACTTAAAGTACCAATGCACCTGTTCTGTTTTTACTGATGTCACAAATCCTTTGATTTAGTTGCCCACATGTGACTTGTTTGTGAATTGCACATTTACAAAAACAGGTCCAATTATTGTGTGAGTGCCAGAGTATTTGGTGTTCACATGGAATTCTTATTTTCCAAAACATGCCACTGACACAATGCTAAGGATGGATCGGTATAGAATATAGTATTTTTCAGGGAGATTGCTCAAGTCCACCGTGATTCAGACAAGCCTGGAATTCATTGGGAGCTGTTCTAAATAGAACAAAAAATTAGCTGCAAGTTAAAAGAGTTAAACGGAAACATCTTCTTACTTACTTGATGTCATTGGATGATGTCAAACTTTATAGTTCCACCAAAAATATGGTAAATAGGTCTTTTAATATGTATAATCCTTCAATGGCATATTGACATGACATTTTGTTGGTCTCAATAAGTATGGAAGTATTTTTTATTTTTATCATCTCATTCTCATCTTTTTTGAGGAAGTTTAGATAGAGACAGTCTTGAGACAAGTTGACATCCTACTTATTTTCTTTTATGTTACTGTTCTACATATCATTTCAGAAATGCACAAAATAACTACTATGTACAGTTGAATGAAGGTATTAAGAGGGACAGCTTAGGTGGTTAGAGCACCAGGCCTGGGGACAGGAAGTCCTGAGTTCAAATCTAGCCTCAGACACTTATGTCCTAGTTGTGTAACCCCAATTTTCTAGCTCTTAACAATCTTTTGCCTTGGAATTGATACTTAAAGTACTGATTCTAAGACAGGTAAGAGCTTAGAAAAAAATGCATTGTAATGTAGGCTCATCTTCTATAGGCTCTCTGAAAGCATCCTTGGTAAAACTCTTATAGCAGAAAAGGCAACAGAAATCATACACATCTCATTTGGTTCCTGCAGGATTTCAATCTCCTCTGCTATAGATTTTCATATTATGAAAACTTTTTGTCCCATGGAGTTTGGAGACTGAAAATTTGGAATAGCCAAAGCTATTAAGATTGTTCATAAGTAAACACTTATTGATCAGTGGTCAGTGTTATGCCTAGGCGATTGTGGGTAACACTTTTGTCTGCCATAATTATCTAGTTCTAATATGGTTTATTAGTTGAATTCCCCACTATCTTTGAGGTCTGTACTGATGGAATGGCTTAGCATATATATGTGTATTATTACTATTATTATTGTTATTCTATGACATATTCGTGTAAATATATGTGTAAAAAAACTCCTGGTTATCTTGATATTCTCTTTGTTGTTTTCATCCACTAGTTAGCACTGCAGAAATGTTAGAGGACATTAGTAGGAATATTTCTCTGTGGTTGTTGTTGTTGTTGTTTCCCAATTGAAACCTTTCTTCTTTCTCCTTTTTGGGCTTGTCTCATAGTCATTTTCCTTATGAAAACTCCAATTCAAACAGATCAAGGTATAATACCTTCCAATTCCAGCCCAGAGCAGATAGCACCACAGTTCATAAGGACTTCCAAAGCCCCTCACGTTCTTTCCTTGATCAAACTCTAATTTGTAGAAGACACCATATAGACTGTAGCAATCTCTGCCCTGCCATTTTCCTTTGGGCATCTTGTCCCAGTTATAGGTCTGAATGGTAAAGGGATCCCCAACTAGGCTCAAATAACACACTTTGCCAGATCTGCTGATGAGGGAGCAGAGATCAAACTCAAATTCAGATCTACTGCTTATGGAAGCCTATCCCACTTCTGGTGGCAGCCATCCCCACTGAACTGCATTTCTGGCTTATGGGGAGAAGAATCACACTATAGAGAGGAGAGAAAGAAAGGGCCCCATCTTCTATTACTCTGAATGACTTCTCATGGTTGGGATATTGAAATAGCTTTTCTCCATGAATGCCCAAGTGACAATGTTTTTAAATAATAAGGAGACAAATCACAGAATAACAGGATCCCAGAATTGGAAGGGACAGAATTACAGAATCAGAAAATTTGGGAGTAGGAAATCTAGTGTCTATCTAATCCAAACTATACTCTAAGAACAATCCCCCCTATAACATGGCTGGGGAGCAGCTAGGTGGCTCAGTGGATAACACACAAAGCTTGGAATCAGGAAAACTCATCTTTATTAGTTCAAATTTGGCCTTAGATACTTAGGATCTGGGTGACCCTGGGCAAGCCACTTAACTGTGCTTGCCTTAGTTCCTCATTTGTAAAATGAATTGGAGAAGAAAATGGCAAATAACTCTAGTATCTTTTCTGGAAAAATCCCAGACAGGGTCACAAAAAGTCAGATACAACTAAAAAGTGTCTGAACAACAATAACACGCCTGACAAGTGGTTGTTCAATCACTGTTTGAAGATCTATCAAGGGTGAGGCGAACCCATGCCTCTGGAGGCAGTCTGTTCTACTTTTGGACAGCTCTAATTTGGGGAACTTTTTTTTCCTGACATCAAGCCTAAAAATGTCTCTTTGCTATTTCTACCTACTGCTTCTTCTGGCTTCTGGGGCCAAGCAAAACAAATCTAACTCCTCCTTCATATGACAGCCCTTCAGATACTTGGAGAGAAATATGGTATGTGCCCTGAAGCTAAATATCCTCCATTCCTTCCAATGATCCTGATATGGTTTGGATTCAATGCTCTTCCCCATTCTGGTTTCTTTTGAACCCTCTCTAGTGCAACAACATCCTTATTGTGATGCCTAGAATTGAATTCAATATTTCAGATGAAGTCTGATGAGGGCTAATGGTCCTATCAAGTCCCCATTCCGAGAAGCTATGCATCTTAATGCAGCTCAAAGTCACGTTATTTTATTTCTTTTTCTTTTCTGTCTACTACGTCACTCTGCTGGATCAGTGTGAACTTGTAGTTCACTAATACCCTCAGATCTTTTTCAGGACAAATATCATCACACCATGCTTTCCCCATTTTGTAATTGTGAAGTTGATTTTTTTTATACTCAAGTGCAAGAATTTTCACTTATTCTATTGAAATTTTCTTATTGGACAACAATGTGCAAGTAGTCTAAACTAGAGAATGAATCTCCATTATTACTTATTTAAGAAGTGGTCATGAAATTTCTTCTCAAAAATTTCTGAGGAGGGTAAAGTCAGGTTCTCCTGAAGTGGCACATTTCACTTTGGGATAATTCTAATTGCTAGGAAGTTTTCCTCACCATAAGCTTAAAATTGTCCTTTTAGGACAGCAGAAACAGCATGAGCAGCAGCTTCAGGAACTCTCAGGTGACAGTAAGTAAGGGTAGAGAACAGCTGGGCAGAGAAAGAATATTGGGGACCCTTTGCTAGCACTGGTGCATTTGGTGCTGACTGGCAATATATTGCTCATCAGAAGTATTGGTTTGCAGTCCAGGACCAAGAGGAGTGCTACAGGAGAACAAGGGACTGAATAAAAATCGCAGGGCTAAGAACCACTGCTTGTGGTTTCAGAGGAGCAGGGCTCTTTTTTGGGTAAAGACCAGAGATCAGGAGATTAGTGACCATACCTCTCTTAGGATAATACCACATTAGAAGTGTTCAAAACCTGCAGATCCTCAGAGCTATTCCTGAAAACAGTAGCACAGAAAAGCCTGACACAGTGACTTCCCACCCCCAGGTGAGCAAAGCCTAACTTTAACATAAAATTCAAAGTGAAGAAATAGGCTGGGAAAACTGAGCAAACAATAACAGCAATAGGACTTGACTATAAAAATCCACTACAGTGCCAGAGAAGACCAAGACATAAACAAAAATGTGAAAAATGCTAACTGGGATCCAAGGGTAGCAGTAATTCCTTTGAGAATGAAAGAAAAAGATGAGTGGTAGAGGAAAAATTGGAAAAAAGAAATGAGCATTGCAAGAAAATGATAAAAAGAGTAGCCTGATAAAAGTGACACAAAAATACTGAAGGAAATGTTATATAAAAATAGAATTAATGGCAAAAAGGTATGAAGAAAAGAACCTCTTAAATGTAGTTTGTCAAATGAAAAAAGGTTCAAAGACTCATTGAAGACAATATTGCTGTTAAAATTACAATTGGGTAAAGGGAAACTAATTACTCCATGAGACTTCAAGAAACAATAAAACAAAGTTAAATGCATTTAAAAAAAGTGAAATACTGGAAAAACAACTGACCTGGAAAATAGATTGAGGAGATATAATTTAAGAATTATCAGATGACCTGAAAGCCATGACCAAAAAAGAGTCTAGAAATCATACTTCAAGAAATTACAAAGGAAAATGCCTCTAATTTCATAGATCCAGAGAGTAAAATAAAAATGAAATGCATTTCCTGATCAGGTCCTGAAAGAGATTTCAAAATGAAAACTCTCAGGAATCTTAAAGCCAAATTCTAGAGCTCCTAGGTCAAAGAAAAAAAATGCTACATATATCCAGAAAGAAACAATTAAATATCAATGTCAGTATCACACAAGATTTAGCAGCTTCCATGTTAAGGAAGTGAAGGGCTTCGAATATGATATCCTGGCAAAGGAGCTAAGATTACAGCCAAGAATAATCTACCCACCAAAACTGAGTATAATCCTTTGGGAGAAAATGAATATTTAATGAAATCAAGAACTTTCAGCCTGATAAGAAACTAGAGCTGAGTAGAAAATTTGACATTCAAACAGAAGACTTGAGAAGACAAGGTGAAAGAGAAACCATTAGGGACTTAATAAAGTTGAACTGTTTACATTCTTATATGGGAAGATGAGTCAAGTAACTCCTAAGAACATATTCACTGTTAGTGTAGTTATAAAGAGTGTGCATAGACAGAGAGCATCAATGTGAGTCAATTATGTTGGGATGATATCCAAAAAAAGGATGTAGTGATGGGAAAGAGAGATGCACTGGGAAAAGGGGGAAGGTGGAGGTAGAATGGGGAAAATGTTCTCATATTAGTGCAGTAAGAGCTTTTATATTAAAGAGGGAAATGGGGGCATGGTGGGCAATGCTTAAACTTGACCACATCAAAATTGGTTCAAAGAGAGAAGCATACACACACACACACACACACACACACACACACACACACACACTCAATTTGGTATAGAAATCTATCTTACTCAATAGAGAAATAGGAGTGGAAAGGTATAAGAGAGAAATGATGGGGGAATGACAAAGGGGTGTGCAGATTATGAGAGTCATTCATTGATCCAAGATGAATTTTTGAGGAAGGAAAGGATAAAAGAATAGAGAAGGATAAACAGAGGGAAATGGGATGGAGGGAAATGTACAGTTAATGAGTGGGATAGCTAACCAATAGAATGGAAGAGGAGAATAGTGTGGATTGGATCCCAGAATCCAACAATATAAGGTATATAAGAGACACATTTGGGACAGAAAGACAGACATAGGTTGAAATGAAGGGATAGAGCAGAATCTATTATGTTCCAATTGAAGTGAAGAAAGCAGATGTGGCAATCATGATTTCAGACAATGCAAAAGCAAAATTAGACCTAATAGAAAGTTCAAGGAAACTTCATTTTGCAAAAAGTACCATAGACAATGAAGTAATATAAAAAGATCTTAAAGCAGATTTCTATGACAAAGGTCTCACTTCTCAAATATATAGGGAACTGAGTCAAATTATGAAAATATCACCCATTCCCAATGGATAGATGGTCAAAGGATATGAACAGGCAGTTTTCAGAGGAAGAAATCAAAAGTATATGTAGTTATACAAAAAATACTTTAAATAACTATTGATTAGAGAAAGGTAAATTAAAGCAACTCACATTAAATTAAAAAATTAAAGACAAAACAACTCAAATTAAAATATCACATCTATCAGAAATGACAAATGCTGGGGAGAATGAGAAAAAAATAAGTGCATTAATAATCTGTTGGTGGAGTAGAGAACTAATCTTTCCTTTCCTCTCTCTTTTCCTATTCATTGTACAGAGAACTCTTCCCCCTTTCATAATCCCTCCCCATATCATGTCCATTCCCTAATAAGTCTGTTAAAATCTGACCCAGTGTTTAAAAACAGCAATGTACAGATAAATTGCAACTATTATTTATTTGGGCTAAGAATGGTCAAAGTAAGAATGCTTGGTATGTATGTGGTTTTGTGGATCCCTTGCGATAATTCTGTAGTCACTTTTGCAATCTGTGGACCCTAGGTTGGGAATCATTGTGCTAAAATATATGAATAACCATGACTCAAGTCTTCCTTCCTCCATTAATCCTTTTTTTGACTTCTTCAGGCATCGCTTTTTTTGACTTCTCCAGGCATCGCTGATCTCCCCCTTGCTCTTTATTCCTGGACAACTCTCCCTCTTTACCTATGCCTCAGTTTCCCTATCTTCCTTCAAAACTCAGATCAAATGTCACCTGTAGGAGGTCTGTCCCCATTCCTCTAACTGCTTGGTTCTCCTCACTCTAATGATATCCTATCTGCTATGTACATATCTTTTATGCATTTATTGATTTGCATATTATTTCCCGTATTCACATGTGAGCTTCATGAGGTCAGATCACGTTTTTGCCTTTCTTTGAATTCCCAGCACCTGAAACAATTCCTGGCACATCTATGTTTAGTGGATGCTTGCTGACTGACTGATTGAAAATGAGCCTGAGTTTAGATTTTCTTTTCAAGGGTTCTTTTATTTTTTTTTGTCTTTACATAAAACTTTCATTAATTTCTTTTTCAGACAATGGACTGCCTCTTTGCAAGATGCAGGAAGTAGCCACAGATAATCATCCATACATTGGCCTTTCATTTCTTGGGTTGGAGATTGGAGCTAGAGAAGTAAAGAAATTTTCTATTATGTACTAATATCTTTCATGTCCTGAAAGTCTATGAATCAAGGGAGTTTGTCCTTTTGCCCTCAGCAGAGAAAGCAGTCTTCCTTGACCCCAAAGCATCAGCATTTAAGGCAGAAATTTTTTTTTTCCGGTAGAACCTATTACTTCCAGAAGGGCAAAGATCAATTAAAAGAGCTTCTGTTGTATTCTTCAGGGGCTGCTCCATCACTGACGTGAAGATAAATGAGGTACATACTCACAGTCACAGAGATAAGACAAAGAATACTGAAAATAGACTCTTTGTTGATAGAATTCCAAGCTCCTCTTCAACTTTTGCCCAAACTGAGCTCCGTGTGATTCATTTTGCCACACGAGTTCTCTTGCCTCATTACAGCCTTTAACAATTCTCAATTTTCCTTCCAAAGGTGTGCAACTGATTGAGCTTTGTGTATGTAGCACCTGATGGGTTTCACCATTGGGCAGCAGTTCCCTCTGTAGTTGGAGAGCTTTGGAGAGAAGCTTTTCACCAGCCAGACATGGTGCCAGCAACAGCTAGGACCTGAAGGACTCTCAGTGTCCATTCTGGATATATCACATATGGGGGGATAGGAGCGAGCCCAGAGGCCATGATGTCTAACCCTGTCATTTCACCAATGAGAAGACTGAGCTCCAGAGAGGTGGAATAAACTTGCCCAAGTTTGCCCAGATCAGAGGTAGGACTCACACTGAAGTCCTCTGGTCTTGGATCCAGTGCTTTCCCCACTCTACCATCCTGCCTGATGGGGAGCAAGACAAAGGAGCTCAGTGATGGTGCCCAGAGTTTGGTGCTGCTCAAGGCAGGCTGCTCTTCCGAGACTCTAATTTTCCTGCATTGCACTCACAGGAAATCTAATTTTGGATGCTACAGATGTGTGAGCAAAAAATAGTCTCTTTTTACTCATTTCCCTACTGGGAACAACTGAGACCTGGACTTCTGGGTTCACTCATCACTATCTGGAAAAGAGAGAGAGAGGAAGATTGAGATCAACTATGAAAGCATTTCTGCCTTGAGAGGACCTGGGTCCCAGAAGGAGTGGCCTGAGGGGTTTAGATCTGTGTTACATGCAGAGGTCTATTTTTACCTTTGATTTAAACTGATTAAATGCTTATTATAACACATCCTGGAGTTGGAGATAAATCCATGAAGCACATAGCTAGGTACCAGAAGAGGAGGAAAAAACCCTTGTATAACTAGAGTACAGTGGGTAGAGCACTGGGCTTGAAGTTAGGAAGACTTGAGTTCAAATCTGGCCTCAGACCTCCTAGCTGTATGATCCTAGACATGTCACTTGACTTCTACTTGTTTTAGTTTCCTCCTCTGTAAAATGGGGGAATACTAATAGCACCTACATCTCAGGATTGTTGCAAAATAATGAGATAATAACTGTGAAGTGTTTAGCAGCACAGGGCCTGGCATGTCATGATAAATGCTTTTTTTTTTTTTTAATAAAAGCTTTACCTTCCAGCTTAGAGCATTGATTCTAAGGCAAAGGAATAGGCAATGGGGCTTGGCCAGGGTCACATGGCTAGGAAGTGTCTGAGGTCAGATTTGAACCTAGGACCATCCTTCTCTAGGTCTGGCTCTCAATCTACTGAGTCACCCAGCTGTCCCCAATAAATGCTTCTTGTTCTTGTTTTTCTCCACTTTCTCCCTCCTCCTCCTTCCTCCTCCCCTCTTCCTCTTCCTTCTTCCTTTTCCTTCTTCATCCTCCTCCTCTTCTTATTCTTCCTCCTTCCTTTTTCCTCTTTCTCCTCTTCTTCCTCCTCCTCCTCCTTTTTCTTTTCATCACAGAGAAGTAACTTATGATTCTAACTTTAGAAGGAACCTTAGAAACCATCAAGTCCAACTGTCAGATTTTATAGATGGGGAATTTGAGGCACAGAGAGGTTAAAGTGTTTGCTTTAGGTAACCCAGCTAGTCAGGGTCCAAGATGGGACTCATGCCTAATTCTTCCTGGCATCAAGACTAATACTTTGTCTGCTATGCTACACTACCAACCAATAAGATAAGATATGATTTAAATTCCTCTCTATGGCACTTGGAACTCTTTAAATCTAAGCCTGGTTTATCTTTTCAGACAGATTACTCATCCTCACTGCTCGATTGGCCAATTTGCTATTCCGTGATTATGATAATCAATCTTCTACTTCCTGCTGGGGAGGGAGAGGACTGCCATGCAGCTAGAATGCACTGGAGGTGGGATAGACGTCCAGATTTTCCTGATTTCAGGAAGTGTGCCTTCTTCAGTCAGCCCCAGCACACCATGCTGCTCATCACAGGAGGGAGGTGGGGAAGTGACCTTCAAACGAGGCTTCCTGAAGATAAGAAAGACTGGAGAAATAATGCAGGGAGTAGTAAATGGTAAAGACTGGGGAAATAGTAGCAGCATATTGCTGATTTATCATGTTTCTTTGCCTATGGATCCCATTAAGAGACAGTTAGGTGCTGCTTGATCACATGGTTTGATGGGGATATGACTGGGGATGTAGACTCTAAATGAAAACTCTGTTGCAGTTATTAATAATATGGAAATAGATCTTGATCAATGACACATGTAAAACCCAGTGGAATTGCTCATTGGCTACGGGAGGGGGGTGGGAGAGAGGAGGGGAGGGAAAGAACATGAATCATGTAACCATGGAAAAACATTCTAAATTAATCAATCAAATAAAATGTTTCAATTAAAAAAAAAACAGTAACAAGGTGCAGTGCATAGAGATTGAGCCCTAAAATCAGGAAGATTCATCAACCCGAGTTCAAATTTGGCCTCAGATTCTTACTAACTGTGTGATCCAGGGCAAATCACTTAACCCTGGTTGTCTCTGTTCTTTATCTATAAAATGAGCTGAAAAAGGAAATGGCAAAGCACTCCAGTGTCTTTGCCAAGAAAACCTCAAATCGATCACAAAGAGTTGGACATGACTGAACAACATCTCAGCCTCAATTTCCTTACCTGTATAATGGGTATAAAAAAAGAGCACTTGCTGCTTAGTGTTGTTAAAAGGGTCAAATGAGGTAATGCATAAGAAGTGTTTTGTAAATCTTAGAGAAGCTATAGCTATTACCACTGTTATTACTACATTATTATTATTCCTCCTCCCTTCTACTTCTGTATCTAGAGCTTTAAAATCTTTGTCTTATTTTAAAACTTCCTGTATATCTAAGAAGCCCAAACACAGTGTAAGAAATGGCTGGGATAAAGGAATAGATCCAGACAAAAAGCTCTCAGAAATTCTATATATATAACAGTCTTATCAGAAGAAGAGCCATGAAAGTAAGCTTTAAGTGACAAACTACAGGTAATGTGATGGAGTTTTCCAAACAGTCCCACCATACTTAGAATGCTCCCATTCCTCACAGCTATCTACTAGAATCCCTAATTTTCTTCAAAGCCCAGCTCAGGAGCCATCTCTTTTTAAAGAGTCTTTACCTTCTGTCTTTGAATCAATTCTGTGTATTGGTCCCAAGACAGAAGAGCAGTAAGGGCTAGGCAATGGGGGTTAAGTCACTTGCCCAGGGTCATACAGCTAGGAAGTGTCTGAGTCCAGATTTGAACCCATCTTCAGACCTGGTTCTCAATCCACTGAGCCACCTAGCTGTCCCTATAAAGGAGCACTTCTTGATGCCCCAGATCTTTCCAGAGATCCCCAGACATCAGTGATCTCCTCTAGAATTACTCTGCATTACTGATTCACTTTGCCTGGTATCTATATCTGGGTACATATTTGACATCTTCAGTAACATGTAACATGTAAGTAGAAATTATTCTATTTTTGCCTTATTTTTGTACTTCCAGTGCCTAGTGCAATGCTAGGTACAAATACAAGAAAGATGATGTTCATAAATACAAGAAAGATGTGGCTTTCTATGTCAAATATGTAGCAGTAGGGACCAGGTTCTAATTGAATTTGATACCTTTGGATGGATAGGACAAAGAAGTTGGAATGAGGAAGACTTGGGTTCAAATCCCATATACTTACTATGTGATTGGACTAGTAACTTCATTTCTGTCAGCCTCAATTTCCTCAGCTGTAAAAAAAGGAAGCAGATCGAGTTGGTCTTTAAGGTTCCTTCTAGCTCTAAATTTGTGACCTTCAAAACCAACTAAGGCAAGGAAGAACTTGAGTTTCACATCATGTAACTGTTATGGAAATCAACATTTATGGCTACAAATCATTGTTCAAAGAATTTTTAAAGGAATGACACTCCTCTCCCCCGTTGTCTGGTTGATAGATTGTCCTGTTTTCCAATCTTTGTTGGGATATTTGTGAAAGAAATGCCACCTGTGATGCTTATCTATTTTACTCGTTTAAGCTCTGTAATTTGCATCTCTTTCTTTCCTCACAAACAGGAGATGACAGCTGATCATGCACTGAGATCACAGTCATTCTCTTTCCCTTATGCTTGAGATGCATTTGAGCTACTGAGCATGAACTAGCCAACAGTTGCACCAGACATTAATGAGTTAGAAACTGTGATTCATGAGGAAAGCAAAAGAGGCAGCTAGAGATATACTTTGATGGGGGAGGATATGGAAAGGGAAAGGAACACAACCCAGAAGTTCACAGATAACTCCCATTTAATGTGTGGTTTTGTTCCATCTCTTCTTAAATATGCTCATTGCAATGTGCTCTGTGATAGTTTGCTAAGATAGCTCTTGATGGGTAACTAGGTGGCTCAGTGGATGGAGCAAAAGGTATGAAGTTGGGAGGTCCTGGGTTAAAATCTGGCCTCAGACACTTCCTAGCTGTGTGATCTTGGCTAAGTCACATAACCCATATTGCTTAATCATTACTGATCTTCTCCCTTGGAACCAATATCCAGTATTAATTCTAAGATGGAAGGTATGGGTTTAAAAAAAAAAAGATAAATCTTTCTATTATACAAGTCCTGGAGAAACCCAGCTGAGACAACTTGAATGATTCCAGGAGAGACGCCAACTTGGCATGAAGAAATGTTTCATTTTTCATACTTAATTTTCTTTCTCCCTGATAAAGTGAGACAAAGTAGCCTTTAAATTTGGAAAAATTTGATTACTTATGTCTCATTCACTGGAATTTTCATCCTCTTGAGCATAAACACCTTGAAAACTTATAGAGCAAAGGGAAGCTAGGATTCAAGCACATGCAAAGCATAGGGGTTTTGGGAGGAATAATGATAATAATATTATTAACTAGTATTTATATAGTGCTTTAAGGTTTTCAAAAATGATTTCTAAATATGATATTCTATCACACAACAGCCCTGGGAGCTCAGTGCTATTATTATTATTACCATTTATGGTTGAGGAAATCAAAGGAGGAAGAGGCTAAATCTTTTCTTCCTCCTCCTCCTCCTTCTCCTCCTCCTCCTCCTTCTCCTTCTCCTCCTCCTTCTCCTCCTCCTCCTCCTCCTCCTCCTTCTTCTTCTCTTCTTCTTCTTCTCCTCCTCCTCCTCTTCCTCCTCCTCCTTCTTCTTCTCCTTCTTCTTCTTCTCCTCCTCCTCCTCCTCCTCCTTCTTCTTCTTCTTCTTCTTCTTCTTCTTCTTCTTCTCCTTCTTCTCCTTCTCCTTCTTCTTCTTCTTCTTCTTCTTCTTCTTCTCTTCTTCTTCTTCTTCTTCTTCTTCTTCTTCTTCTTCTTCTTCTTCTTCTTCTTCTTCTTCTTCTTCTTCTTCTTCTTCTTCTTCTTCTTCTTCTTCTTCTTCTTCTTCTTCTTCTTCTTCTTCTTCTTCTTCTTCTTTCTTCTTCTTCTTCTTTCTTCTTCTTCCTTTTTCTTCTTCTTCTTCTTCTTCATCTTCCTCCTCCTCCTCTTTCTCCTCCTCTTCCTCCTCCTCCTTCTCCTCTCCTCTTCCTCCTCCTCTTCCTCCTCCTCTTTCTCCTCCTCCTCCTTCTCTTTCTCCTCTCCTCTTCCTCCTCCTCTTTCTCCTCCTTCTTCTCCTCCTCCTCTCCTCTTCCTCCTCCTCTTTCTCCTCCTCTTCCTCCTCCTCCTCCTCCTCCTCTTCCTCCTCCTCCTCCTCCTCCTCTTCCTCCTCCTCCTCTTTTTCCTCCTCCTCCTCCTCCTCTTCCTCCTCCTCCTCTCTTTTCCTCCTCCTCCTCCTCCTCCTCCTCCTCCTCCTCCTCCTCCTCCTCCTCCTCCTCCTCCTCCTCCTCCACCCAACATTCCTGTATTTTGCATATACCAGAGCAATAGCATCCCCTGGCTCTCTCTGGTTTCATGGTGTTTATGCTCAAAAGGATACAAATTTAAGGAATAAGACACAACTAAGCACATTTTCTAAAGGGTCAACCAGGTAGTAAATGCCTGAGGCAGGAGTTGAACTCAGGTCTCACTCCCTCCTGTTCTATTATACCCCTTTGATGCAAATGACACTTGCATTTCTATAGTATAGTATAGTATATTAGCATTCTATAGCATATATATATTTTGCAGAGTCATTTCCAATCTCTGTCCTAATTGGTCCTCACTAAAACCTGGTGTCATAGCTGATTTTCTTAAGTCTCAGAGTGGTTAAAGATTTATTCTAGAACTATTAAGTGGCAGGGCCAGGGTGTGCTGACATTGCTCTCATGATTTTGAGTCTTAAGCACTTTTTTGCAATTGTTTGAAATTAGTTTAAACATGTGTATTTTACATGATGTCCCCTTATCATGAGAAGTCTATGAGGCAAGTCACTGAAAGGGCATGTGAGTTAACCCCAAGAAGGAACAGAATCTCCTCAGGAAAAGTTGCTTTGGAAAGGTTCACAGTGAGAATTAGGAGCCAGGTATCTGGGGAAGGACATAATTCATGTCATACTGACTCCAAATTCAGCCCTCTAACACTTAGCAAAACTGCCCATGGATGAGATAAATAATGGCATTTGGATATGGCTGTAGCTTATCTTTCCACACCAATCTCACATTGTTCCCCAGTGAACACTCCACCATTCCAGCAAAAGAAGCCTACTTACTATTCCATGCAAATAATATTGTAACTCCCATCTCTGCACAAGCTGTTGTCTGGGCTGGAATTATCTTTCTCCTCACATCTCATGTGATTCTTAGTTTCTTTCAAAGATTGACTCAATGCCACCTCCTACACTTTTCCTTTTCTTGTTTCTTCCATCACCCATGCTGGTCATTAGGGCCCTCCCACTTCCTCCTGGATCACTTTATATTTACTCATATTTGTACACATTATATTCTACAATAAAAATATATCGTTGGGGGATATGAACTACTTTTATTCTCATTATCTGGCCCAGTGACTCAATCATAGTTGTTCTGTCATTTTCTGTTGTGTCTGGCTCAGTGAGCTTTTCTTGGTAGAGCTACTGGAGTGCCATTTCCTTCTCTAGCTTATTTTACAGATGAAGAACTGAGGCAAACAGGGTTAAGTGACTTGGGCAAAGTCACACAGCTTATAAGTGTCTGAGGCCAGATTTGAACTCATGAAGATGAGTATAATTGATTCCAAATCCAGTGCTCTATTCACTATCCCTCTTATGTGCCCAACCTACTCATAGTAGGCACTTCACAAAATTTTGGTGGAACAAGATTGGATTTACGTTAATGAATGTGGGGAAAAGATCATGGATGGTTTTACTTTCTCCTTTTTCTGGATGTGTGGGATAATATTGTAGTGATTTGACAACCTTTGATTTTTTTTTTAGGGGTGGAGGATATGAAAAGCATTCCCCTCATTTCTATTTGTATAGAATAATAGAATAATTCCCTAAGCCAATGATAGCCCCCAGGTAACTTGGAGCCAGGCACTCTGCCTGAATTCTTGTTCAAAATTTTAATCTATAAAGTCAGGGAGTTGACCTTGGAGATCTCTTTCAACTTCAGCTTTATGCTCTTCATCCTATGTTGTTTCCATGTGCTAGGTTCTTCATCTGTGCAATGAAGGGGTTGAACTAGATGGCCTTGAATATCTCCTTTAGCTCTAGATCTGGGACAATAAGCCCAAGAGCCTAGGGGAGGGCAGTTTTCCCAGACCACCAAACTCGATTCCAGTCTAGCCCCTCTATCCATCATCTAAGAGTGCAATCCTTTTGGCAAGGAAGCCAGGCTCTCTCACCCCCTCCAACAACATCTGCTGACCAACTGCCACCCATGGGGAAAGCAAACCAGTATAGCTGAAGTAGCAAGGTAATCGGGCAGAGAGAGGAGGCAGCATATGCCAAGCGGGTTAAATCTTTGTTCCCACCTAGACCACCACATTCCCTCAGATCCAGAGGGAAACAGTCCAGGGACCTTAGGTCAGGAGCCCCAGAAATAGCATCCAACCTGCAAGAAAGCAAGTCTTGTGGAGACATGACGTGGCAACTGCAATTCAAGGTGCCATAGTCCTTTTCCTCAGTAAAGACCCAGGAAAGAAATTCTCACCACCAAATGATTCTATATTAGAACCAACATTGTTTAATTGAAAGAAATGACAACTAAAGATTATCTATTCTCATCTGTTTTGCCCACTCTACTCTAAAGACCACAGGGATTTTTCTGCCTTACTGGACCCTTTTATATGTTCTATCTCTTCCAAATAGAGCTCCTTGATAATAGGGACTCTCTATTTTGGATCCGCAACCCTAGCCCTATTATATCATTCCACTATAATTCAATAATACTTCTAATTATTGGATTAACCTCAGTTCTCTTAACAATATATCAATGATGCGATATTATCCGAGAAGGAACATTTTGAGGACATCACACTACTGTAGTCCAAAAAGGATTATGATATGGAATAATTTTATTGATTTTATCAGAAGTTTTCTTCTTCATTGGATTTTTCTGAGCATTTTATCACTCAAGCCTAGCTCCTACTCCTGAACTAGGAGGTTGTTGACCTCCCACAGGCATTCACCCACTTAATCCACTTGTATTTCTGGAATTCTTTGCATAGAATAAACACTTTTTGTTGTTGTTTAGTTTTTTCAGTCCTGTCTGATTCTACATTATACCATTTTAGGGTTTCTTGGCAAAGACACTGGAGTGATTTGCCATTTCCTTCTCCAACTCATTTTATAGCTAAGAAAACAGAGGCAAACAGGGTTAAATGTCTTGTCTGGAGTCACCCAAATAGTAAGTGTCTGAAGCTGGATTTGAACTTGGGTCTTCCTGACTCCAGATGGAGTGCTCTACCCACTGTACCACAGAGCTACCCCCACATACTTAATAAATGTCTTTTATTTCATTTGTTCATTGACTCAAGATTCTTTTATTGAGGCCCCATACTGGGGCCAATTCTCATTTATGAATGAAAAGCATTCAAGGTCAAACTTTGAGGGTGATCCCTTGTCCATGTTGTCCCTCACTCCAATAATGAGATGCTTTCAATTAACTGGATAAAATTTTGCTTTTATTAATTAGAAATCTCTCTTTGGATGCTTCTTAGTTTTAAAGTAGCCTTAGGCCAATTTACAGGGTGACTTAACCATTGGCTCCAAGGTTAATGAGGCATTTTTGTGAAGAAGTTGCTGACTAGTGGTTTCCTCTATTACCAGAAGACCAAGCAAAGGAAAATAGACTCAAATTAAAGCAGAGGAAACTTTGCAGGGGAATAATGAAGTTAACTTACATCTGTATAGAGCTTTATGGTCTATAGCAGATCCTCTAATTGCCTCAAGAGTGTTCTTTGGAGTATCCTACATTATCTCTGTATATTTCTTTCTTCCTGTTAGGAAGCTAATACCAAGAGAATTATCTCCATTTTACCAGTGAGGAAAATGAGGCTCACATATGTGAAAGGACTGGTTTGAAGGGGTCAGCTTCAGCACTGAAATTTGAGCCCAGATCATCTGACTCATTTCAGAAGTCTTTTTGTTAGGAAGAAAATGAAGATCTCCAGAATGATGGTTACAAGATTCCTATTCTTTCCCTCCATCCCATAGCTGATGCACAATTCCACTGGGTTTTACATGTGTCATTGATCAAGAACTATTTCTATATTATTGATGTTTGCACTAGCGTGATCACTTAGAGTCTATATCCCCAGTCATATCCCCCTTGACCCATGTGATCAAGCAGTTGTTTTTCTTCTGTGTTTCTACTCCCACAGTTCTTTCTCTGGATGTGGATAGTGTTCTTTCTCATAAGTCCCTCAGAATTGTCCTGGATCATTGCATTGCTTCTAGTAAAGAAGTCCATTACCTTTGATTGTGCCATGGTGTATCAGTCTCTGTGTACAATGTTCTCCTGGTTCTGCTCCTCTTGCTCTGCATCCATTCTGGAAGTTGTTCCAGTTCACATGGAATCCCTCCAGTTCATTATTCCTTTGGACACAATAGTATTCCATCACCAACAGATACCACAGTTTGTTCAGCCATTCCCCAATTGAAGGGCAGCCCTTCATTTCCCAACTTTTTGCCACCACAAAGAGCACACCTATGAATATTTTTGTACAAGTCTTTTCCCTTATTATCTCTTTGGGGTACATGCCATTTATGTTCTATGGGACTTTGGGCATAGCAATTTTTTTAAAGTAAAAAAAATATCAGTGGTTTGGATAGATTGTTTTCCAAGGTTCCTTCCATTTTAAGATCCCTTTGCCTTTGTTACCTTACCTGTAAAATCAAGTTAGTCTAGATGACCACTAAAATTTTTTCTAGTTCTAAATATATTAGCCCATGAAAATGAAAAGTGTTTTATTTATTCTTACTGTTTTTTTATTCACCTGATAAAGGCAGGAATGGGTAGTAGGTAGGACTGACCAACAATTATGTAATGAGTTAGGGAACAAGACAGTTCATGTGCTGGTTGTCATTCCTTTTGCTTGTTTCTTGTCATCAAGCTTGATTGAGGAAATTTTCCAAAAATTAGCTTCACAAATGTAGGGTGGGCAAGTCATGATGAGATAAGCAGTGTGTCTGAAGAAGGTTTGAGTTTTAGGGGACTGAAAGTTCAATATGAGTCAACAGTGGGATGCAGCAGGTCATAAAGGGAATTCAACCTTGGACTACATTTAAGGGGCCTCCCCTGAGGGAGAGGATAGTTCTCTCATACCCTATCTCCATTAGATCTCAACTGGAGTACTGTGTTTAATTTTGAGTACCATGGTTTAAAGAAGGCCATTGACAATCTGGAGCATCTATAGATAGGCAACTAGGATATTGAAAGACTTTGAGTCCATTTCATATGAAGACTGGCTGAATTAATTTGGACATTTTTAATTTGGAGCAGAGAAGATTCATGGTGGATGGGATTCATAGTTATCTTCAGGTATTTAAAAGGCTGTCATATGGAAGAAGGAGTAGACTTATTCTTATTTGATCCCAAAAAGCAGAATTAGGAATCATGAGTGGAAGATGAAAAGAGGCCAATTTAAACATGATATTCTAATGTCACATTCTACTAATGAGAGATGAGCAAAAGAAGATTGAGCTGTCTCAGGATGAGTTCTTCCCCCCTCAAAGCCCTTTGGTAGAAGCTAGATAATCACCTCTAGGTATGTTTAAATAAGAATACCTTTGTATATGTCCTAGGTGGTATCCCTACTGAAATCCCTTCCAATTCTCCATTCCATGAATCTGTGGTTCTGTTAATGGTCCAGATTCAGGTGTTTTAGAAAATGTCATGGAAAATTTGAGTTTTTAAAAAAAATGTTGTTTTATTTTTACCTCACTTGAGAGGGCATTTACAATGGGACTGGATGAAGATTTGGTATACTCTAGCTTCTGATAATAAATGTCTTGCATATATATATGCACAAATAAAAGTCTAATCTATTTTTATAAACTATATTAAAATCCATTTTAAATAATATCTCTGTCTTTCTACCCACTCACAGTGATATCTTGGGTCCATATTGTGCCCCTGAAACATACTAGCTCTCTGACCCTGCATGCTGTTAATCAACTTAATCTCTTAATTCCCCAGTTGACATTCTAAGAATGTAAATTGAAGAGAAGATACAATAGTAGATGAAACTTTTCATACTGCTAGCTTTCTGTACCAATGAAATCTCAGGTCAAGTGCCCTCCCATCTCTACCTGCTATTCCACAAAATCTCAGCATTGGAAGGTACCTCAGAGATCAACTCATAATTGACCCTAAATACCTTTTAATCAACAAGCAATTATTAAGTGCTATGTGTCAAGGCACTGTGCAGTGGAGGGTATAAAGACAAGCAAAAAGAAAGACAGTCCCTATTTTCAAGGAACTTACATTATGATGAGGGTGGAGATGAGAAAGACAGCACACAAAAGAAGCAAAAAATTAGTATGGGAGAAGGAACCCATAATGGTTAAGTCTTGATAATGAGACATGATTGGTCTGAGTTATTCCTCAAAATGGAGGCTTGGGGAGGAAATTCTCAATTAGAGAAAGAATTAACCAACACATGGTCACTTAGCCTTTTGAAGACCTCCAGGGAGTATGAGTCAACCATCTCTTGAAGCAGTTTATTCCACTTTGGGATAGCTCTCATTGTCAGGAAGTTTTCACTAATATTAAGTCCAAGTTTTGCTTTTATAATTTCCCTAGATTGCTCCTAGTTCTGCCCTCTCTGTTCCAATAGAACAAGTCTAATCCCTCCTCCACAAGTCAGCATTCAATTATCAATCCCTGGCCCCCACCCCCCTGCCCCTTCCCTTTCCCAAGTTCAACATTAGTAGTTCATTCAAGTGGCATAATCTGGAATCCTTTCACCATTTTAACTAGCCTCTTTTAGATGATCTCAAGATTATCATCGTCCTTCTAAAAATAATGCAAACAGAATTGAATGTACTACTCTGTGGTCTGACCAGGTTAGGATGTAGAGAAATTCTCACCTCTCCAGTTCTGAAAATTATTCCTCTCTCAATACAACCCCAAATTCTCTTGGTCCTTAACACATTCCTACTGAATGTTTCGTTTCTAAAGGTGGGCTTTGAACTCAGGTCTTCTTGATTCTTAGGCCAGCTTCTTTCCCTAATTATAATTAAGAATAAGTATTAATATCTAGCAACATAAAACAATTACTAATAATTATCAATAATGAATTATTATTGCCATTTTTATTGTTATTGGTGACATAGTAAATATAGTACTGGACACAAGACCAGAAAGACCCAGATTAAAATTCTGCTTCTGACTATGAGGATGAACAAGCAATTTATCCTACAGCATAATATTATAAATAGCTAGCATTATTATAGTGTTTTAAGGTTTGCAAAGTGCTTTATATGTTTTTTTTATTTTATCCTCAAAACAACCCTAAAAAGTAGATGACTGTATCATTTCCATTTTACCAATGAATAAACCGAGTCCTGGAGAGGTGAAATGATTTGCACAGTATCACACAGCCAATTAATGCATAAGGCAGGATTTGAACTTGAGTTTTCTCAGTTCCAATCCGATTGCTTCATTCACTCTGATACCTAGGTGTTTTCTATTAGAGCTTTGGGAAATTCTTGGGGATCACATTTGGATGGGTTGTTTTTGGGGAAGGGAGTTCTCATACCTTAAAAGTTACAGGTGATTCCCTTCTACTTGCTCTATAGTCAGCACCCTTCCTTTTTGGATTGTGCATTTCCCGGGTGACATTTTTCTCCACTTACTGAGCACAAGGAGCCACTGGGAATGTTCTAAATCTTGTGCTGACAAGGCATCTCTCCATTGCCCTTTGGTTCATCTGTAATTTATGAGTGATGGGTGACAGACTGTATTTGTAGTCCAAGCTAAGCATGGAAAGAGCTTGCCTAACTTAGGCAGTGAGTTTTTTGGCCATAACATTGCATAAAATGAAGTATAATTGAGAATGTTATTAGCTGCAGCCGAGTTTCCAGGCTCTGAGAACCCTAAATGTTAACACTTCCAGTTCTGGCATGATGAAGTTGGTCTTGTTCCATTTGATGTTTGGCATACTGTAATCTTAAAGGCCCCGGATTAAGTAATAAATCTTCTAGTACAGCTTTTGCACAGTTCAGAAGGGAAAATATGAACCCAAATCAATCAGAAGTTTGCCAAGAAGCTCTTAGTTTTTGTTTGTGAGGCCACTGTCTGGGTCCGTTTTTGGTTGTTGGGTATCTATTGGAGCTCTTCCTAAAGGCATGGCATGACTTCCCTGTTTGGTGAATAGGGAGCCAGAATGAAGGGACATGATAAGAATCATCAGTTAAATGAGCTAGAGAAAATCCCTGGAAAGGTATTCTGGGTCACTGCATGGGAAGCGTTCCACAAGACTGTGGTTTGAGATTGCAAATTGAGGTTAGATCCAAGGAAGGGATGTATTTAAGGTTAAATCTTTAGAAGTGAATTGGCGAGCTTACTTGGCAGCCAGACATTCAAAGGGATATATTCTCAAACTAGACTATTCCAAGGCTGTTGGTCAGTTCACTGTGGGCAATGATTTTGCTATAATGTGGCGAATATAAGACATTATTCTCTAAAGGGATGGCATGATCAACAATCATTTTGCTGGGTCTCCAGAGGATTTTGCATGGAGTTGAGGATCCAGGGGACTAAGCTGTTTCTTGGGACACAGGAAATCTGGCCAACCTTCCCTGGGAGAAGAATGATGTATGTCCTCACCTCCTTCTCACAAAACCAGAGATGATATAGAATGGATTCAGCTGTTCTGGCCAAGTGCTGTATTGAGATGTAAGCCTCTGTCAGCAGGCAACCCAAAGGACCTCAGGATAAGGTTTGTATTCCATATGACTCTTTGGGAAACTCTAGGGGGTCAGACAAGGGGGTGAGGAACACCCCTTAATGGAATGTATAAGATTCTCCATGTTCAGGTAGGTCACTTTCTCAAACTTCTCTAGGCATCTTCAGAGTATCTCTCTTCTATGGGGTTCAAGGTTGACTTGGGCTCTGGAGAAAGGCCAATCTCAGAATGTTCTTATTCATATATACTTATCAGAAATTCAAACTTGAAGCCCAAAGTGAGAAAACCTTCCAATGACTAGCACCAGACTAGCCTATATAATCTATTCCAGAGAGGCTGATGACTGGCAGGCAATAGGTGCCTTTCCTTAGATTGGATGCTCATTAAGACTGGCTACCCAAAGTTGTGAACTGATCCAACCATTCTGGAGGGCAATTTGGAACTATGCCCAAAGGGCGACAAAAGAATATCTACCCTTTGACCCAGCCATAGCACTGCTGGGTCTGTATCCCAAAGAGATAATGGACACAAAGACTTGTACAAAAATATTCATAGCTGCGCTCTTTGTGGTGGCCCAAAACTGGAAAACGAGGGGATGCCCATCAATTGGGGAATGGCTGAACAAACTGTGGTATATGTTGGTGATGGAATACTATTGTGCTCAAAGGAATAATAAAGTGGAGAAGTTCCATGGAGACTGGAACGACCTCCAGGAAGTGATGCAGAGCGAGAGGAGCAGAACCAGGAGAACATTGTACACAGAGACTAATACACTGTGGTATAATCGAACGTAATGGACTTCTCCATTAGTGGCGGTGTAATGTCCCTGAACAACTTGCAGGGATCCAGGAGAAAAAAACACCATTCATAAGCAAAGGATAAACTGTGGGAGTGGAAACACCGAGGAGAAGCAACTGCCTGACTACAGCAGTTGAGGGGACATGACAGAGGAGAGACTCTAAAGGAAACCCTAATGCAAATATTAACAACATAGCAATGGGTTCGAATCAAGAACACATGTAATACCCAGTGGAATCACGCATCAGCTACGGGGGGTGGGGGGAAGGAAAAGAAAATGATCTTTGTCTTTAATGAATAACACTTGGAAATGATCAAATAAAATATTATAAAATAAAAAAAAAGATTGGCTACCCAACTTTCCTGGACAGAACAGAACCCCCAATTCTATTTTATATGAACAAACATTCTAGTTTTGTGGATACTATTTTCTGGAAGTACCAAGAGAAATTCATTCAGTTTCTAGGTTCTTGATCTGCAATTCATAGATATAAGTAAGGTAGCTTGATCTAGTAGATAGAAGATTGACCTTTGAATATGGAAGAAAGTATGATGAACTTGGAGTCAAAGGTCCCGAGTTTGAATCCTACTTGTTAGAAGTATTACATTAGGCAAATCATTTTAACTCTTGGGGAGTCATGTTCTCATCATAATGAAGAGACTCATTAAAAGGCTTCTAAGGTGTCTTCTAGCTCAAAATCTATGATTTTGTAATCTTATAATCTATGATAAAGTCTTGCCTTGGATGCATACAAGCTGTGTGACCAAGAGTAAGAAAGTCAACTGCTCTGTGACCTAGCTAACTCATTAGGACCCTATAAGAATTTGGTAACCTGGGACCTGCAAATCCCAAGGAATCCTTGGATAGGTTTCCATAGGAATAAAGGGGGTCCATGAACTTGGATGGGAAAAACTACATTTTAAAAAATACTAACCTCTAACTGAAATTAAAAAAAATTTATTATGTTTTATTTCTTATATCACCATGATTCTTCTTAGCATCCTCCTGCTTTCCCCCCACCCCCAGAGATTTTTCAATAATATTTGTAAAGGAAAAAATAAAGAAGAAAAAGAACAAAAATACCAGCCAAGTCAATCAGTGCATCAAAAAAAAAAATCAGTGCATCTGAAAATATATGTAATATGCCACACATATGGATGTTCCCTCTCTGCAAAACAGTAGAATGATGGGTCCTCTCTTATTTTTCTTTTGGGGGTCATGCTCATTCCTTATAATTTTATATTTACTTTTGATTGCTTTGGGGTTATTCTTTCTATGAACAATGTTGTAGTCATCATGTATATTGTTTTCTGGACTCTGCTTACTTCACTCTGCATCAGATCACGTAAGTTTTTCTGTTTCTCTGTATTTGTAATGTTTGTAGTTTCTCACACAACACAGTAATACTCCATTACATCATGTACAATCTGTTTATCCATTTCCCAACCGAAGGACATCTACTTTGTTTCTTAGCTACTGCAAAAAGCGCTGCTATAAACATTTTGTTATATATGGGAAATTTCTCTTTAGTGACCTCTGGGTTATAAGCCTAGCAGTGGAATCTCTGGGTCAGATGCTATGGATGTTTTAGCTTCCTTATTTGCATGATTCCAAATTGTACCAGTGTGCCTATCTTCCCACAATCCCTCCAATGCTGACTATTTCCATCTTTAGCAATTTTTTGTGTGTGAGATAGAACCTCAGAGATGTTTTGACATGTATTTTTTATTATTAATGACTTGGAACATTCTTTTATAGGATTGCTAATGTTTTGCAATTTTTTGTTTGAGAGACTTCCAATATACTTTGCTATTGAGGATCTCATAGGAGTGGAGCATTTCTTTCGATTAATGACTTTAAAAAAATACAAAGAAAGGGGCCATAGACTTTGTCAAACTACCAAAGAAGTCAATGACAAAAAAGAGGTTGAGAAGCCTTGGATTATATGCCACAGACTAATAACTAATCTGTATTAAGGGAAAGAGGTTCCATGCTGGGAGACCACTACACTGATGAAATCATGTCTGGATCCAAAAAAATACCCTTTTCTCAAACCAACATTTAGAGTAGTAAATTCTATATTAGATTATAGAATGAAAGCCGGAAAGGACCTTGGAGGTCATCATCAAACCCATTATTTTAAGAAAACTGTAGCCTATTTAACTTGTGTCTAAGGTGACACAGGAAGTAATAGAGGTGAGATTCGAATCCAGGTCATTTGATTCAAAATTCAGTTGTCTTTCCAGTTTAAGATGGTGTCTCCCTTTATATATAGTTTTAAAGTCTGCAAAACACTTTGCATATTATAACTCACTTGAATCTTACAAAAACCCTATGAGGAAGAATGTTGGTATTATTTTTATAGATGAGGAAACTAACGTTAACAGAGATTAAGTGGACTGATAACTTATTATTAGCCTCCTCATGGGGTTTTTGTAAGATTCAATAGAGATTTAGCTAATGTATGTCATAGATATAATTTAAACCTAGGACTGCCTGACTTTGTGGCCAGTTCTACACACCAGTCTACCTCTAGTAGTTAGGGCTGCCAAAATCTAGGTGCTGTGAAAACAAACAAACAACAAAAACAAAAAACTTGACCAGAGCATGACCCATAATTCAGAAATGGCAAGCCAGTATAGTTGGCAACCTTAGTTGACTTTTTTTGAGGACTTCTGCCCTGTCTTATTTGCAGAGAATAGAGAATATAAGTATGGGTTGTTAGAATTGTTTGATACATTGATTAGTTTCTTTCATTTCTATTCTCTGTTACAACAGATGGATTGCTGGTCAGGGTAAAGAGTGTGGAAGAGGCATGGAGGAAGAGAGAATTTCAAGCATGCAAGAAACAAAGCTGGGGACCTGATCTGTCAATCAAGGTGAAGATTCCAAAACAGAATATTCCCAGGAAAGGCAGTTGGAGCTGGCCAGAGGAGATGAACTGAGATTTCCTCTCTGGGGGGTTACTGACCAAAGGAACAAAACCTCTTCTCTGGGGTTCCTGAATAAGGGAGAGACTGGCTTTTTCTGATCTAGGCAGAGAGAGACCTTTTGGAGGGCTTCTGGAATGAACCTGAGAAGAAATTTACTTTTGTTGGTGGCTTCGTGTAATTGGAAGAAGAAAGAAGTTTTAACAGTTGTCTTCCATCTCTCTGGCTGTCTCTGAGTCACAGTTGTGACTGGACCGACATTTCCCAAACCCTCCTAATTCTCTTTGTAGATTAGGGGCAACCTCATCCTTCTTACCTCAGTTCTCCATCCTGTTGTTTCCAATAAACCTTCTTACTTGAGAAAAGGAGAGTAAAGAATATTCCTCTGAAATCTCATAGTTCCCCTGAGTTACTTAGAAGGTGGCTAACTAAGATCAGGGGAGGAGAAAGGGAGGCAGAAGGGCATGGGTGGAAACTGGGAGGTGAAGGGAGGAGAAGGGTAGGAAAGATCTTGATCTATTAGTCATCAATATTGATCTATAGGCAACCCCAGAGCAGCATCTATCACTCCAGAATACCTATCTCCATTATAACTAGGCAGCCTGAGGTTCCCCTAGTAGTTTTCTACCAGCCAGAGTATATTCCAGTTACTACAACCAGAAATACCCCAGAGTAATCCCCTCTAGCAGCATCTCTCTTTATCTCTCTATCTCTGAAGAAATATTTCTATCTCCATCACAATTAGTCACAAGTTTCCCCTAGCATCTCTCTAGTCACAAACCAGATTATCTCAGTTATTACAACCAGAAATAGTTCCCCTCAGATTATTTTTTTTAATTACAAGAGGAGGGCTATGATCAGAAATGGAAGTAATGTAAAAACATCAAAAATCAATAAAAAATTAAGTAGAAAGTAAATTATAGGCACTTGATGAATACTTAGAATGCTCTGTGATTTCCTTGACATAAATACTTTGTCCACAATAATCATTCTTTGCCTTGTCTTTGGGGAGGCAGAGTTTATCTATTATTTATCACAAATTTCCCATAGATTACTTATACCACAGCATTGTCTTTGGCTAGCTTCTCTCTTTTCTCTGCATTCTTTCCTTAACTTTCCCTTAACTATCCCATTAAGTGTTATGACTTAAACTCTCATCTCTTTGCAGATGATTCCCCAGTTTTTACCTTGAGTTCCAGTCTTACAACTTCTCTAGTTGTCTACAGGGCTATTCTGTCCAGATGTTTCACCAGTTCAGTATATATAAAAGTGAGCTAATTAGCTTTCTTTCTAAACCTGATCTTTCTTCTGATTTCATTTGCCCATTGTGACACCACCATGCAAAAGATCTCCTCCCATTTTCTTAACTTTGGATTTATTATCTTTCTTTCTCACCTCT
Source organism: Monodelphis domestica (assembly GCF_027887165.1). NCBI lineage: Eukaryota > Metazoa > Chordata > Mammalia > Didelphimorphia > Didelphidae > Monodelphis > Monodelphis domestica. The sequence goes on along the minus strand of NC_077234.1, from coordinate 41,241,150 downwards.
CATAATCAAATTGATTCCATTTCAACATCTCCCATATCAGTCCTCTTTTCCTTATTCCCATTGGCACTGACCTAGCAAATCAATGAAGCAGACAAATCTACTTCCAGTCTTTTATTGTTTCAAACTTCCCATCAAACAACAGATTTTGTTGTTAGTGTTCTCTTAATGACCCCATTTGGGGGTTTCTTGGCAAAGATACTAGAATGATTTGACTTTATCTTCTCTAGCTCATTTTACAGATGAGGAAACTGAGGCAAATAGTATTAAGTGATGTGCCTATCGTCTTATAGCTAGTGAGGGTCTGAGGCTGGATTTGAACTCATCTTCCTGACTCCACACCCAGCAGTTTATCCACTGTGCCACTTGGTTGCTCTTTCCTACAGAGAGAATGTGGTCATTATCATCAAAATAATAGCTAACATTCATATAGCTGGAACAAAGGCACAGGATAAGAGAATGGAGCCGTGATTTATTTCTGCAAGGTTTGTAAAGCACTTTCTATATATTATCTCATCTGATTTTCACAGCCATGTTGGGAGACAAGTGCAATTATCATCCCTATTTAAGATGAGGAAATTAAGGCTGAGGAGGTCCAATAACTTGCCTAGCTCGGCAGCTTTCCAACTCAGACTTTTTTTGTTTTAATTACAAGAGGACTTAAACTAGTAGCAGTAGGGAAAGAGCCCTGAGGGATGATCCAGTAAGCCTAGTACTTGGGCAGAGATAACACGCTTCACCAGGAATAGTTCAGGGTGTGAAGAGCTTTAAATATGAAGGAGACAACTATATTTTGACCTTGGAGGTAATAGGGAAATGCTGGTATTTACTGTGCAGGGAAATGACAGACAGATCTCTGCTTTAGGAAAAACCATTGTATAGAGATGGGATTAAAGTGGGGAGAGAGCTGAGGCAGAGCGACCAACAGGGAAACTATTAAAACAGACCAGGTTAGAGGTGATGAAGGCTTGTTGGATGTGTTGTAGAAGGGATTGTCCTTCAGGTACAGCTTGGATTAGGTGATCCCCAAAGTTCTTTGTGGCTCTGAAATTCTCTGATCCTTATTGCAAATTGATACTCTGGAGGGTGGTTTAGATGGTACAGTGGATAGAGTGCTGCACCTAAAATCAAAAGACTTGCATTCAAATCCAGACTCAGACACTTAGTAGCTGTATGACTAGGCAAGTAAATTAGCCTCTGCCTGTTTACATTTCCTCATCAACAAAATGGGACGATAATAACACCTACCTCCTAGGATTGTAATGGGGGCTAGAATGAGATAACGTTCTTAAAGTACTTTGCAAGCTGTACGTGTAAATGCTATTTTCTTTTATTATATCTTAAGGGCCATGCTAGACTTGTGACAACAATAATAATGACTTGATTTTGGACTGTTATGAAGTCCATATTTCAGTGATTTATTCTTATTTACCAAAGGGGGAAAAGATTAATTGGTAAATTAGTGATTCAATATAAAGTACAAATGATTCACACCCTTTTTTCCTAAAGCAGTGTGTGCTCTGCAAGATGAATTCTTACTTAGCATACTCAAAGGTGAGTTACCTATAAGCCTTTTAGTGATTTATTTCTACTTCCCTTATCACCATGGTTTTCTTCCATTTCATTATTCACATCCATATGCTGAACATCTGATCTGAATTTATGGAATTAACTTAAGGTCTTAAAGAAACATTCATTCAGCAGATGCCCTTGATACTGTTAGCTGCCAAACATTTTTGGCTGATTGTTTATGAGATAGATGCCCAAAATATTCTCCAAACCAGGACTTGTCAGTACTGTCTATCAACATACACAAGCAAGAGAGAGTACATAAATTTATATAAATGCATTTTGATTTCTTTATTTTATTTTCTAGGGACATATTTAATATGTAGTCTGTATGGTATAATAAGGATATAATGTTGATGATGATGATAGGAAGATAGAGAGCCAGCATCTAAGTTAGGAAGACCTAGCTTCGAGTCCTGTCTCTGATACATACGACCGTGCCTCCCTAGAGAAGTAACTTAACCTTTTAATGATCTAATCCAGAAATGTCAAATAGACAGCTGGGAAAACAAATCAAAATACAACAATTTTTGTTGTTGTGCCATTTTACACTCTTCCTGACCCAGTTTAGTTTACTGTTTCCTTCTCCAGCTCATTTTAAATCTCAGGAAACTGAGACAAACAGGGTTAAGTGACTTGGCGAAGTTCACACAGATTGGCACTTATGAAGCTGAATCTTCTAAATTCCAAGCTCGGTATTCTATCCACTGTACCACTTACCTGCCCTACAGAAAAATGTAAATAGTTATGACAAATGATTTTATTTCAATATTCAGCCTACGGGACTGGCTTTGTGGTCCATTTCAACTTGAGTTTGATACCACTGCCCTAGACCACTCTCAAAGATATTAAGTTGCAGAGGATAGGTCTACAATAATAGAGGAAGGAGTTTCTTTATTGATAGTTGATCACAGACAGTCCAAAGAAAAGTAGAGATTATTTGTTATTTTAATGTTTGAAAACTGCTTTACACACTGCATCTCATATACATCTCTAAATATAAATTTTCTCTATGAGAAAATCAAGATAGGAATTGCTATTGCAATTCTATATCCCTATTCTCTTCTAATGCCTCCTTATCAGACTAAACTCATAGTTTAGTCTGGCTCCATAAAAGCTATAAGTAATAGCAGTTTCTAATATTTTCTGCTAAACTACAAAGACTGGGAATAGAGTCCTGGAAATAGACCATACTTTTTCATGAACAACCTAGATAAGTATACTGAGTACATAGTGATGAATTCTTAGGCAATGGCACATAGGAACCCAGTGGGTGTTGTCCTTCACACTCAAGGAGGACAAAAATGGCATAATGATATTTTTTGACTTGAGAATAAATTGGATTAAGTGAGGCAGAGTTGCACAAAGTTGTCAGGTTCACTCTCTTCCAGAAACATCAAAGTCCAGGGGCTGATGAGGCATCTAGGTGGCTCCCTGGATGAGAGTCAGGTCTGGAGATGGATGGTCCTAGGGTCAAATGTGGCCTCGGATACTTCCTAGCTGTGTGACTCTGGGCAAATCACTTACTCCCAATTGTCTAGCTCTTACCATTCTTTTGCTTTGCAATTAATAATTAATATTGAGTCCAAGACAGAAGTTAAAGGTTTTTTAAAAAGACCCAAAGGCAAGATAAAAGTCAAGATGACTGATGATGGCTCAGGATGCAACAGATGATTTTGGCTTCTTTAATGTTTAACCAAATTCTTTTTTTTATCCATCATCTTTTCCATTCATGTTTATTCATTTACTCTTTTTTTCCCACTTTAAACATTATTTTATTTGGTCATTTCTAATCATTATTCATTGGAAACAAAGATCATTTTCTTTTCCTCCCCGCCCCTTCCCACCACCTCTCCCACAGCTGACACACGATTCCGCTGGGTATCATATGTGTTCTTGACTTGAACCCATTTCCATGTTGTTGGTATTTGCATTAGAGTGTTCATTTAGAGTCTCTCCTCAGTCGTATCCCCTCAACCTCTGTAGTCAAGCAGTTGCTTTTCCTCGGTGTTTTTACTCCCATAGTTTATCCTCTGCTTGTGGATAGTGTTTTTTAGATCCCTGCAGATTGTTCAGGGTCACTGCATTGCCACTAATGGAGAAGTCCATTACGTTCGATTGTACCACAGTGTATCAGTCTCTGTGTACAATGTTCTCCTGGTTCTGCTCCTTTCGCTCTGCATCACTTCCTGGAGGTCATTCCAGTCTCCATGGAATTCTTCCACTTTATTATTCCTTTTTGCACAATAGTATTCCATTACCAACATATACCACAATTTGTTCAGCCATTCCCCAATTGAAGGGCATCCCCTCACTTTCCAATTTTTGACCACCACAAAGAGTGCAGCTATGAATATTCTTGTACAAGTCTTTTTACTTATTGTCTCTTTGGGGTACAAACCCAGCAGTGCTTTGGCTGGATCAAAGGGCAGACAGTCTTTTATCGCCCTTTGGGCATAGTTCCAAATTGCTGTTTAACCAAATTCTAAGCACTCCACAGCATCTACTTCCACCTTCTTCATGGCCATTGGTACAAATTTTTCTGATCTGCTCCCTCTGCTAAGTGAAGTCTTCATGTGCCTGGGCTAGAAACTCTCCTAACTCACTCACAGGTTTGAGGCTCAACAGTTAACTTCAAACTGTTTAGCCTACCTTCCAAGATGGTTTACTGAGGTGTGGATATTGCATGCTGCAGCTTTTTTGGAGCCACAGGTGAGAACTCTCATGTAGCCATCTGATAAAACAAAGAACAACATATAAGCACCCTCAGTCCTTTGTAACGCCCATTTTCTCCAACAGAGATGGAAGCAGAATGCCTGAAAATGGGCAGAGGATGCTTACAAACACAATTTTGGTACTGTTGGTAAGTTTAAATTGTACTACTGTCCTCTGAAGGTTTCTAATCTAATGATTAAAAAGTTAACATACTAATGGAAGAAATGAGCATGTAAATCTTGACCTTCTAGCTATAAATGAAAACAGAAGACCAAAGGGTGCTTTAGTTCAGTGGAAGAATGATTCATAGGAGCTCCTTGAAAAGATAAATGAAGGAGTTGGAGCTGTTTCCAGTGTGTCTCCAAAGGCAATAGGAAGTGCCATTTCATTGGATACTTGACTTACTCATATCACATATTACAGAAGTCAAAACAAGCATTTGCAAAAAGACCAAGTTGAAGAAAGTTGAAACTTATAGCAATGAAACTTATTATCTCCTGCCAAGGATGAATAAGTGAAAAATCTCCATAAAGATCTAGTCATTGATTTCCTAGTCATCTCCTTCCATGTCATATCTCCTTGGACCATCATTTTTATGTCGTTCCTACTGGAACTGTAGATTCTACCTTTAGATTCACACTGGGCTCCAATTGTGGATCTTTTGCCTCATATTGTCTGGATCTGGATACCTCATACCTCTTGACCATCTCAGTGCCATCACCCCCACCCACCCTTCCAACTTCCCTTTATGTATCATCTTCCTCCAAATTAGAATGTAATCAAATTTAGCCAATGAACATTTATTAAATGCCTATGAGGAAAGGTAAAAGATGGACTTAGTCTTTAAGGTGTTAACATAAAAGGAAAGATAACATATAACCCACTGTGTATAAGGGAGATGTATATAGGAAAATTTGGAGGTAATCTCAGAGGAAAGGCACTACCCATTAAGGAGATCTGGAAAAGCTTCTTGCAGAAGGTTGGGCTTTAGCTGAGACTTGAAGGAAACCAGAGAAGCCAGTAGATTGGAGATGAAAAGAGAGAGAGAGTTCTAGCAATGGGGGACAGTCAGTGAGAACATCTGAATTCTAGAACTGAAGCATCTCATGTGAGGCGAAGCAAGGAAGTCATTGCCATTGGACTAAAGAGTATGGAAGAAGAAGTAAGGCATAAGAAAACTGGCATGGTACAAAGGGATCAAGTTATGAAAGATTTTAAAAGCTAAACAGATGATTTACACTGGTCACTTGCCCATCAGTTGAATTTGGCTTGGAAAGATGACTTACTAAGATTTCTCCATAAATTTCCTACTACTCAGTCTCTTGTTAGATGTTTCTTGGAGCAGTGGGGGTAGGAGCTGGTCTGTACTGCTTTCTAGTGCTGCTCCATCTTTTCTGATATTTTTGCTCTTATAAATGAACATTTAAAGTCTAAAAGCAACAGGAAAAGAACTTTGGTTTAATAGAAAATCTAAAGCATGTATTTGAAAAAAAACCTTTCAGATGTGATATGGACAGTTTTGAAAAGAAAATGACTTGTGCAATTAATATAAAGACTGAAATTATCTCATGCAAGATGTAGGAGAATGCTTCACTTGCACAAGAACCATTTGAGAGCTTGAAGAGGACAGATAAAAAAATTGGAAAAATATGAATGAGTTTGAAGACACAGTTCAAGGAGGCAAAATGTGACAGAGAGATTCATCTTTCTCTTAAAAAGTAACAAGTCGGGGGCAGCTGGGTAGCTCAGTGGATTGAGAAACAGGCCTAGAGACAGGAGGTCCTAGGTTCAAATCTGGCCTCAGCCACTTCATAGCTGTGTGACCCTGGGCAAGTCACTTGACCCCCATTGCCTAGCCCTTACCACTCTTCTGCCTTGGAGCCAATACACAGTATTGACTCCAAGACGGAAGGTAAGGGTTTAAAAAAAAAAAGGAACAAGTCTCCAAATTACCCCTATGAAATCTATAGCTCTCTTTTAATCATACTTGTCCTCCCAAATACTACATAACATCTCATTTTTACTTTGATACTCTTTATTCACAAAATATTTAAATGCAAACGAGCTGAAGAGAGGTGAAGCCTTTCTGAAATAAGTTCATGTCCCCTTTGTTGCTTCTTTCTGGTTTGAGAAGGAAAATCAGAAAGGGGAAAAGGCAAGTTCTTTTGCTGCTTTACAAGAAGAGCTGGCTAGGCTGGCTTGTCTTATATTGGTGGAATATCTACCAAGAGTATATGCTGAAGCCTCTGTTCTCAACATCCTGTTGAGTGAATAACTAATAATAATAATAGCTAACATTTATATAGCACTTTACTAAGTGCCAGGGACTGTGCTATTTGCTGATTTTCTCTAGCTGTATAAATCATCTTCTCTTCGATTTTTAAATGTTTAAATCTAGCATTTGATTCTCACAGCATCCCTGACCTCAAACAGGATGTATGGGGTATTATTTTCCTCATTTTTCAGATGAGGAAACTGAGGTAAACATAATGGAAGTGACTTATTCAGGGTCACAGAGCATGCAAGTTTATGAGACCAGATTTGAACTCAAAGGTCTTCCTGATTTCAGACCTGATACTCTATCTGCAGAATCTGGTCTGTGTAAACCTAAGGTAGCAAATGTGATGAGCTTTGAGGTTCTTTGGCCTAAAGCAAATTGCTATTTAAATTCAGAGGTAATACTTTCTAAAGTGCTCTTAAGAGTGATTGTACATTTTACCTGCTACATTTGAAATGAGTCAAGAAGGGGATTTATCTAACTAGAGAACAGAAAGGATCAGTAGGCAGATGTTCCTGAATGGACCAATAACATCAAAACCTGCAGCACTGAGTTCCAAGTTACTCTGAGCAGATGAATTTTCCTCTCTCATATTTTTTGTACCAGGTTCCTGTGTGTGCCTAGTCTTCTCCACAAATACTGAGTGCAACTGGTTGTAGTATATAACCTGAGGATGTATGAGGATTGGGATGTCTTTAATTATTGATTCATTTTACTATATAATTATCTTTGGTATTATAATAATTATTATTTGTTCCATATTATTATTAGCTAAATGATCATTTTCAAGAGTCACAGTATTGAATGACAGTGTAATTCCTTGCTGCAATGTTACCTCTAGAACACTCTCTTCTCCCCTCTTCTTCCCCTGTCTTCTCCCTCTCCTCAAATCATGATGAATTATAAGCTGCACCACCACCATAATCTTCCCATCTGTGTGATCATAGAGCTCATGAAGTATGGAGATTACAGAATATATATATATATGATGAAGTCACACCGACATGACTTTTCTGATGATGCTTACAGTGGCCACAAACACAGAGAACAGCCAAAGCAGCCTGAGGCATAATACAAACCCATGGGACTTGAAATATTCTCTAGCTGTTGCCACCTTGCACACCTGCCTCATTAAGCATATGGTAAGTGGCAATGGAGGAGAACCGTTAGTGCTTGGTGGGGAAAATTCCTTCTAGGCAGTGCTTGTATGCAATATAAACTAAATTCTGTAAAATCTTCCTGATGTCTCAGGGTATTAGCAATTTTGCACATGAGTTTGTTTTCTTCTTTGGGTGGTGGGATGGAGAAAGGGGGAGAAAGTAATCCTCCACTTTGACATTTCTATCTGATTATTTTAGTTTGCTTTGTTATATTTTCTTTGCAATGGTAACCATAGTCACAACAGTCAAAGCTACTGAAGACTGGGAAAACTAGTTTGTCAAGGTCCTTGGCATTGTCAAATGCTTTGTTACTAGAAACAGATATGGTTTTATGAATTACATATACTAATGAAAATGTGTTGTTATATATTAGTCCTTTTTCTCTTTACACTCCTTAAACTGTATTACTTGTCATTGTCACTATCAGGTCACCAACAGAAGACACCATTTTGTCTTCTGTTGTTGCACCTTAAGCACCACCTGGTATTGTTATCTGTCCTAATGCTGAACCTTCCTCCATTAGATTGTAAATTCCTGGAAGGCAGAGGCTGTCTTTTTCCCACTTTTAATATCCCTAGCACTTAGCACAATCCATGGCACAAGTGGGTACTTAATGAATGTTTATTGATTGATTAATTTATGAGTTTTATTCTTCTATAGAGTGTGAGATCCTTGAGAGGAGGAACTATGTTGCTTTTGATTTGTATCTCAGCACTGAACTTAGCTCTTTGCATAATAAACACTTCATTCATTCATTCATATTACATATGAACATACATATGAATAGACAACAATCTTCTTTCATTCTTTATTATTAACATTTATTTAAAAAAATTCAAGTTCTGAATTCTCTCTTCTTTCTGCTCCTTCTCTCCTGCTACCAATATATTAATTATACATATGAAGTCATGCAAAACACGTTTCCAAGTTAACCATGTTCACAATGGTTTTGAAGATAGATATTATATGTGTTAATTTTTTGCTTTGCTGACAGAGGAACAGACTCAGAAGGTCAAGTGACTTGTCTGGGAGCATATGGCTACTAAATGTTAGGAGCAAAATTTGAACCTAGGGATTTCTTGATTTTGGGTTTAGCCTCTCCACTACATTGCTTTTACATCTGCATTATCAGCTTTTCAAAGTTAAGGACTGGATCCCATATTCTTTGAAATCTCTTAAGTGCCTAGTGAAATGTGAAATGGCCTTTTCATCTCTTCATATGTGCTTCCTGAGTGATAAGGAAGTTGAAAAGAATTATAATAATAGCTAACACTTCTGTAACACTTTAAAACTTATAAATATTCTACTTGGTCAAGTGATCCCATTCCATTATGTCTCCTCCAGCAGATTGCCCTCTCTGTCAACCCATTCTTTCACATATTTTCAATCTCTCTCTTTCTATGGCTCATACCTCACTTCCTATAGATAAGCCCATGTATCCCCTATCATGAAAAAATCCTCACTTGACACTTCTGTGTGAGATAAAAAATGATGACAAGTGTTCCACTCACTCAAATAAACAAAACCTGGAATCAGAAGGTAGGAGTAAAAGAGGCAGTTGTTTATTCCCTTCATGAAAGAGAGCACTTCAATGATGGGCTAAGAAGTGCTGACTGACTAGGCAGCAAACAGGCAATATATACAAATTACTAATACAAGGCTCCATCCCCTCCTCATTCCCTCATCTGGCCCCCATATTGGATCTTGATTCACAATCCAAAACACCTATGTTTCCAAATCAGTTCAGGTGAGGTAAGGGGAGCGACTGAGCTGTTCATTGTACTTTCTGTCTTTCATGAATCTCCCTCCCAAGCTTGTCCCCTGGAGTCCTCAATCAGCAAAAGGTAACATACTCATTCTGACAATAGCACACTTAATTTTGTCTCACATACTTCCATCCCAAATTGTCATACTATTTGTCTTCTTCCCTTTGTAGCCTATCTCCTACCATCTATAATACATCTACATCTACCATCCCATAGCTGCATCTACTCTCTACAATAGGTGACTAAACTTCCTATCTTCTCACTCTCTTCTTAAACCTAAACTTACAATCTGGCTTTTAACCTTATCATTTCACTGAAATTGCTTGCTCCAAAATTATTAATCCTATCGCTTTTTTTTGTAATCATCATTCTCCTTGACTGCTCTGCAGTCTTTGACCCTGTTGTTCACTCTCTCTTCCTTAAAACTCTCTTGGTTTTCTGGACACCACACCTGGGTAAACCTGCTGAGAGGTCTGCCTGATTCAAGTCTCACCCCACTTCAACCCATTCTCCATTCAACTACTAAACAAACAAACAAGTCTTATCATGTTAACCCCCTAATCAATTAACTTGGTGACTCCCTGTTGCCTCCAAAAGAAAATACAAAATGCTCTATTTGTTATTCAAATCCCCTTACAACCTATCCCTCTCTTCCCTTTCCAGTCTTCTTATATCTTACTTCCAAGCACATACTCTTCTGTCACACGATACTGGCCTCCAATCTCTTTCATGAACAAGACACACCATCTTGTAAGGGGGAAAGGGGTTTAATTTTAAAAGGGTTGGACTTTATATTTTATGAGTGTGGTCACCAGGAATTTAATTAATTCCAAAGAGATTTTATTTACAATTTATTTACAAAATGTAGAAAGAGTGAAGCAAGGGATCAGAGAGAGGATAAGGTAAGATATCTAGCCTAAACACTAAGTAATTTATCTTCAACCCCTGGGCAGGGAGAGTTAGTTCTTAGCTGGAGGGGCCTTGACCCTTATAGTTGAGACCCTGGGGATACTGGGAGCCTCTCTCTCAAGAGGATAAGTCTTTCAAGAAGGAGATCCTTCTGCCTTATTCACTAGCCTCAACTCGAAAGCAAGAAGAATTGAATTCTCACAGGAAGTAACAGCTCCTTTTAAAGACATTTTCTCTAGTGTCACTTCCTGAGTCTTCCCCTAATTCTATGTCCACAAATCACAGTTGAAGTCCTATTCTAAGACTTCCCAGAAGGCAGTTAGTCAATTCTGATTCATTACCCACTGTTGCACATGTGGGTCACAGACCTTCCACTTCATGATTAAGTGGGATATTTGCACTTTCGGTCATTATATCCAAATGGAGCAGATCCTCATACTTAAATTTTAAGCACTATGTTTACACTTATGGGGATTAAATCTAAAAATAGACAAGGGTTATAATTTAATCTTCAAAATCAGGGGAGAGTTAAGTATTTTCATTGTTATAATCAGGGGAGAGTTAAATTTAATCTTCACAATCTCTTGGCTCTAGGCATTCTCTCTGGTTGTCCTGTATACCTGGAATGCTCTCCATTCTATACCACTACTTACATCCCTAGATTCCGTTAAGTCCCAACTAAAATATGACCTTCTCTAGGAAGCCTTTCCCCAACCCCCTCTTAATTATGGTGCCTTCCTTCTGTTAATTATACCTTATATATCCTGTATAGCTTGGTTTATATATATATATATATATATATATATATATATATATATATATATATATATATATATATATATATATATGTTCACAAACACACACCTACTTGTTTGCACATTGTCTCTGACAATCTTGTTTCATGAAATCCCCAAACTTATCTTTGTCCCTTGTGAACTTGCCTTCAAGGAACTTTCAGATTGACCCTTGTCCCAAACTGAATAATAAGTCATCAAGATACCATTAATCATCCTGAATAGGAGTGATAGAGAGAATCAAATCTTACATACCTTTTTGTCTTAGAAGTTTTTCCCATTGTATCTAGGCCTCGACCAGGTAGTCCAGCCCCAGGATGGTATCCTCCTTCCCTAGTCTCCCTGTAAGCCAATTAGTTGTCCTTCCTTTCCTTTATTCCCCAAAGTGTATATAAGACCTCAAGTCCTTCAGTTCAAGACCCATGATGGAAATTCCCATTCCTGGTGCATTTCCCCAGAGATATTGTTCCCAGGGTCCCAGAGCTTGACTCTGTGTGGTGTAGGCTTATGACTCTTTGTGGTGGCCATAAAAATTCTTCTCTCTCTTGTCTTGATTAAAGACTTGTTCTTTGTAACTTCTTTCATGGTTCTATGTTTTTTAAGGTTGACATATCCCCAACCATTAGATTGTAAGCTTCTTAAGAGCAGAGACTTTCTTCCACTTATTTTTGTGTCCCCAGCATTTTAGCACAATGACTGGCACATAGTAGATGCTTAAAATTTTATTGAATTGAATTAAATATTATTTTTAGCAAAACAATTATTTTTTTAAAATAAAAATCCTCTGAGGAAGGTGTTATTATACACATGTCTTAGAGTTATGTCTTGAACTCAAGTCTTTTTTGGCTCCAAGGCTGGCCTTTTGTCAATTATACCATGTTGCCTCTTTGAGCACAGAAATTATTTTTTAAAAATGAGAGAAAAATGCTGGCCTTGCTTGTTTCTCTCATGAATGAATGGATATCCTCTGAGTCATAAATCGTTTTTAATTAGATGAAGGGCAATGAAGCACTTGGTAAACATGGTCTTAGATTATTTCTCTTTACCCTGTGGGTGTTGCTAGGAATCGAAGAGAAGGATGTGGGATCAGTAACATTTAGTTGGTAAATTTTCTCCAAATCTTCTTTTTTTCATCTTCTGAGCTTGCAGTTATGCTGCTTCAAGTTAAATATTAGGTTATTCCTGGGTATGTGTACTCAGGAATTCTAGTCTGTCTGAACTAATTAGTTTAGTATTTTAACTCTTCTCTCAAAGGAGCCTCCTCTCAGACCCATTCTCTGGACCCCTTGGTTGCTGCCTGAGGAATCTCATTCTGATTTTGGGTTCTAGTCTCTAATTTCTCTCAGCTCTTCCTTCTTTCTGAATCATGGTCTTCTTTCTATGAACCATTGCTTGCATCAAATCAGAGAGTCTCAGATTCAAAAGGAGCCTTAGAGGCTATCATGTCCCATCCACTGGAATAAGAATTTCCTGTACAATATATCTGACAAGAGGTCATTCAGTCTCTTATTGAAGCATCCAGTGATGGAGAACTCTCTTCTAAAGTAGCCTGTTTCTTTTTTAGCAGCTAGGTGGCACAGCAAATAGTCTTGGACTTGGAGTTAGAAGGACTGGAATTTCAAATAATATCTTATTTAATATTAAAACTTGCCTTTGGGGAAGTCCCAGACTGATCCTTGTCTTAGACTGAACAATGAACCTTAAAGTAGCCAATGATCTGAGTTTTGATAGAATTAGTAGATTTAACCATATCACAAGTTTCCTTTTGTCTTAGTAATTTCTCCCATTGTATTTTGGCCTCTCCCAGGTAGTCCAGCCCCTGACTGGTATCCTCCTTCCCTAGCCTTCCTGTAAGCCAATCAGTTGTCCTTCCGGTCCTTTATTCCCCCAAAGGCATATAAGACCCCAAGTTCTTCAGTTCATTGGAAAATCCCCTTTCAAGGTGTATATTCCTGGAGACAGTGTTCCTAGAGTCCCAGAGCTTGTCTCTGTGGTATCTTGTGAGTGACTCTGTGTAGTGGCTGACATTGTCTCCCTTGTTTTTTTAAACTACTTTGGTGGTTCTGTGTTTTTCAAGGTTGACAATACTATGTAATTCTGGACAAATTAATTTGCCTCTCCAACTTTAGTTTTTTCTTCTATAAAATGTGAATAATAATAGTGCCTACCTCACCAGGTTGTTGTGAGGCCCAAATAAGATACACATGAAAAGTGGTTCCCAAATCTTGAAATGCTATAGAAATGATAATAATTATTTTGGATGGCACTAATCATTGGGAAGTTTAGACCTGTGGTTTCCAATGTTTTTGGTTCCAAAAATTTGGAACAAAAATTTTTGGTTCTCGACAAAAAGAAAGAAATTTGTTTGGAACCCCAGGATAATTTAATATTTTATAATATTATGTGATTATTTACCACTTAAGGCACCATTAAAGAATTTTCAGCAGGAACCCTTTGGGAATTCCTACCTTAGCATAAATTTGCCTCTTGGCAACTTCCATTCATTGCTCTTAGTTCTGACAAGTATAACAAGCTTAATGTCTCTTTCACTTGATGGTGCTTCAAAGTTTTGAAAACAGCTACCACGTCCCTCCTCCCACTCTCAGCTTTTTCTTTTCTAGGCCAAACATCCTAGCTTCCTTCAACCAATCATTATTTGGCCTGAACTAGAGAGTATCATCATCCTGGATGCTCTCCAAGTCATCAATATCCTTCCTAAAACATGATCTCAGAATGTGGAAAGATGAACTCCCTGACTCTGGATACTATGCCTCTTACAATTGCCCAAGATTACACTAGCTTTCTTGGTTGCCATAGCCTGATTCTCATGTGCTAGAATTCTTAAACCTGTATTCCTAATGAGTTCCTTGTTTTTCTGGACTCTTATTTTTCAAAACCCTTTGTGAGAATTTATTTTTCATGTACTATATTAATTTCTATTTAAAGGTAATGGATTAGAGAGAATTTTTGTGTATTCTTGGGTCTGGGTTATGAATCAGAGACTGCTTTTTACATATTCCTCATCCTTAGGAATTCCAATGAATGTCTTCCTTTTAATAAAATTTGGTTAATGGAAAAGTAACATAAGAATTTGTTCAATACATGGGGATGAAGAAAGGTGCATAGTCTAATGGACCACCTCCTGCTTGGCAATTTACCAATCAGAGATGTCTTGGGATATTTAAGGGAGGAGGTGAACAGTGAGTTTCCAAATTGTATTTATAAATTTGCCTGATTCAATTCAAGGTCTTTGGTTATTCAAGGGGACCACTTGACCTATTGCTTTATTAGTTATAATGCTAGCCTAGTTAATAAATTGATAATTTTATCCCCAATCATTCTCTTGAACAATTTTCATCATAACACCTTTCCCCACAGACTTCTCAGGTACAGAGTAGCAGAATATCAGTTAGAGGGATCTCAGTAGTCATACACTCTACCCTATACCCAGAAAAGAATCTCATCTGAAAGCAGTCATTCAGCCTTTGTCTGAAGACTCCTAAGGAGGTGCTCACTACCTCTATAGGCAGCCCGTTCTGCTTTTGTACAGCTTCATTGTTAGGAAAATTTTTTGTGATATCAAGCCTAAATTTATTTCTTTGCTATTTCTATTCTTTGCTCCTTGTTCGTCCCTCTAGTGCAAGCAGAACGATTCTTCTTCAAAATGACAGCTAAAATTCTCCTTCCTTCTACCCCTCCAGTCTTCTCTCCAGGCTACAGGTTTCCCTTTGCACTTAATTAATCTTCATATGGCATGGACTCAATTCCTCCACTCTCCTGGTTATGCTTCTCTGGACATAAATTGTGATGCCCAGTACTGAACATAACCAATCAATAAACATTTATTAAGCACTTACTGTGTGCCAGACACTATGCTAAGTATAATATTGCAGATGTGGGTCTGAACAGGACATAAAATGGAGGAGGTGATATTGTTTTATTGTTCCTGAAAGCCCTGAACCTATTAATGCAACCCATGAAACCATTGGTTCAACATTTTACAGTCACATCACTTTGTTGACATATTGAGACCCTGGATCTTTTATAGATGAATGACTCTCTAACTATGCTTCTCCTCCCATGAACTTGTGAAGACAATTTTCTTGAGCCCAAGGATAAGACTTTCCTAAATTAGATTCAATTCAATGTTCCCATCTGTCAAGATCTTTTTGGATCTTGATTCTGACATCCAGTGTGCTAACCAGCCTTCCAAGACTTTTGTCAGCTAAAACTTTGGTTGAGATGTGATCTATGTCCCTTTAAGAATTATTGATAAAAATATTAAATCATATAAGACCATATAAAGATCTTGAGGGCATTTTGCTAGAGATTTCCTTTTATTTTTCACTTCTATCAAACCCCTACCTTTTGTCTTAGTATCTGTTCTAAGATAGAAGAGCAGCATAGGCTAGGCATTTAGGGTTTAGTGATTTGTCCAGGGTCACACAGCTAGGAAGGCCAGATTTGAATCCAGTTCCTCCAGGACTCCAGGTCTGGCTCCCTATCCATTGTGCTACCTAGCTGACCCTGGAGACTTCCTTTCAAGATGACAGTGATAAGTTAATGATGATTCTTTCAATCTAGCCATTCAATCAATCTCAAATTCATATAATTCTGCTATCATGTAGTAGATCATCATATTTTTCCTTCTTTCCCACAATAACAACATGAAATAATTCAAAAAATACTTTGCCAAAATTTAGATAAACTAGACTGATAGTATTACCCCACCAAATAAAAAGAAAGACATGACTGACATGACTGACTCTTGTTGAAACCATATGGGCTTTTGGTTTCTAGAAAACTTCCTTTTCTAGGTGTTGAATAATCCCTTACAGTATATTCTAGAATCTTCTCAGAACTGAAGTCATATTTTCTGGCCTGTTGTTTGCAGACTCTATTCTCTTTTAAGTTGCCTTCCTCTAGTGCTATGGACCTAGGGATCACATTCTTACATTATCTTTCAAAAGTTACTGACAGTGCCTCAGCAGTCACATACGGTCTCCCAGAGGCACTGCCTCATAGGAACAAGTTGTGAGATTTCAGCTCAGAATATCATTCTCATTTTAGAGTCCAGGAAATTGAGTCCCAGAGAGGGTAAGTAATCTACCCAAAGTCATTCAGTTAAGTGGCAAAGTCAGGATATTAACTCACATCCTTTGACCTCAGATCTTGGATTCAACCTCAGGCAATTCCAGTATCAAGTAATTTTCAGTCAGAGAATGTTCACCATTCACTTCCCTGGATGCTAAAGTTTCTTTAAAAGATAGGAAATCTATCAGAACACAATGTCCTTTTGAATGGAATGTTTTCCTGATTTTTTGGGGGGGGGGTATGTGGCACAGCTGAAGAAATTTGGAATCTATTAGTTCAAGGACTTGTGTTCAAATTCTGGATTTATTTTTGACTTGCAAGTAATGCCTAACTTTCTAAAAATAATGATGACCATTGAACACCCTTTCAAGTATAGATCTAGGATCCTTTGATTTTCTAAGTTCAAAAATAGTCAGTGAGTCTTAAGTGTTAGAACTGGCCTCTGTTTGTCTACATTCTAGAAATAAGGATGGAAGAAATGACCTTGTGAAGATATCTCTTGAATTCCAGACAATGGTTGATGTTCCAGGAAATCTGACTTCAGTGAAACCAGAGGCAAAAGAGATGGCTCTCATTCCCATGTTCCCACAGAGTGCCTTTGATTTAGTCTACAGGGTGCTTCTCCTAGAATGAGTTTCATTGTGAAGTCTGGCAGTCTCAGAAGTGCTCCAAATCACAATTCTGCCAAGAACTCTTGGATTACTTAATTATTAAAATGCTGCCTCCTCTTGAGAGTAAGGGACAGTCATGGCCTCTTACTGTGGCATGAGTCTTCCATTGCTTTCCTGAACACTCAGAGTGGAGTATTCCCAAGTAGTCTGGAAATCTGCCACCTGCATCTGGGGCCACTTGGGATCAAAGGTTATTTTTTCAGTATGATGAAGATCAGGACACTCAGTATAGCAGAGATTTTTCTATAAGACTTTTATGAACAACAGCAAAGTGATCTGGTCTGGGTGGGCATGGCATTTCTCAAAATCAGTAACCTAGCCCAATGTCTTTTAGAGTACTTGGCTATAGTGATTTCTATTGGTAGACACCTAAGCTGTCATGAGAAGCATCTTAGGATCCTGGGAACATCAAAATATAGGCAAAACTTTTGGGATATCAATGTGCTCCTTTTTTTGTTCCCTCACTCTATATGTCCCATGGAATGTAGGCTCTTTAAGAGCGAGGGGCTGTTTGGTTCTTGTTTCTACATTCCCCAATGCCACCAATAACTCAATTTTGTAATACTTGCATAACATTTCCAACATAGGGGGATAAGGATTACAAGTATTATAATAGCCAATTTATATAGAAAAGTGGGTTCAATAAGTCAACCAATGACCCTACTCCAGTCAAAGGACCCAATAAGATGCTGATAACTATATCAGGTGAGAACACCTCTATTGGATCAGTCTATTAAAAGGTGTTAAACTGAGTGTGAAAAGTTCTTAATTAATTTAGGAGGAGTGAAAGCCACTAGGTGAAATAAATGGATTCACATAGGAAGCATATTAGAATTGGTTGAAGAGTCTCAGTCATGCCCTATGGGTCTTGGATAAAAGAGTAAGTTTATCTGGAATGAGGCATTCAAGTGATGGATCAGCCTAGAAGAGAAAGCAGGTCAGCCATACTCCTAGAGGGAATCACTGGGTATGTATATATGTGTGTGTGTTTGTGTGTGTGTGTGTGTGTGTGTGTGTGTGTGAGGTATGACAGGTGCCCTTGTCTTCTCTCCCCTTACATCCTTCTTGCCAAGAAAATTATTTTTTGAACTTCACAAGGTCCCATTAGGGTTTTCAAAACACCTGATGGCAATGTCTATTAGGAGCCAAGAACAAACTTTGTGATCTGATCAGACCATAACTAAGGAGAATTTCATGAGAACTCCATTAGTGAAAACCAGGGGCCATATGTTCCCCCCCTTGCTACACATACCCTCTGAGCTCGAGTTCATGTTTCCTTGAATTCTGAATGTATGCATAAGAAAGTGTGTACTTGGTTTGAACTAAATGTTCTTATTATGTCACCTTAGTAAATGCCCATTTCTAAAAACCAATTAAGTGTGGTTGGCTAATTGATATTAATTGATAATCAATGGGAAGAGTGCACCAGCGGGACTTGTGAACATTAGTTCACCAGTGTGAAAATTAAAGGAAAATTCAATCTCTCAGGGTTACCTCTAGATCCCTGAGGAGAAAAGCAACTAGCTATGCAAGGGGGACCCAACATGCTAGAATGATTTTGAACTGAAAGTTATCTCTGAAGCCTGTGTAACAGAAAGATAAAAAAAGCAAGGGCAATGAGGCTGAGTGGATAGTGTGTCAGGAAGATTTATATACATACAATGCCTGGGTTCAGATCTTGTCTCTGAAATGTACTGCCTAGATGACCTTGGACAAGTTCCTCAAACCCTTAGGCACTGGTTTTCTCATCTTTAAATTGAAGGGAGTCAGACCAGATAGCCTCGAAGGTCCCTTCCAACTCTGAACCCCCCTCAACTCATCTGTAAAATGAGTGGATTGGATTATTTATCTCTGTGATCCCTTCTAAATCCAGGTCTATGATTTTCTGATCCCCACACCCTTACTCTAGGGCTGAGCCTCTGCTTTACAGTTTCATGGCATCCTAGGGTCTCTGTCTCTTATAAATAGTTGTTGAATTAAGTCAAATGTCATCTGTGTCTCAAGATGAGGGATTTCTGGCTCCCACTATAAATCCCTCATCTTTGGGCTCTTCCTAGATTTGCTGGAGGTTAGCTATAGCAGCTGAAAGCTTTTGGGTCAGAGACAGAGCCTCCTAATTGTGCCCCAGTGCTCTCTGTGCTGTGTTCCCAGTGTGCACAGTGAGAGTCTGTTGTGTTTGCTCAGCATGGGGAAGCTCAAACAGTTCAAGCTTGCAGCTGCCTTGTATAAACTGCTGGCTTTCAAGCCCAGCAGATAAAAAGGGCTGTAGTTTGATTACTCTAAAATCAGGAGGAGGCTGATGGGTTTGGACTGAACTGAGTGAGGATATTATATGGATGTTTGGAGGTGGAAGTACCCAAAAACATCACAGATGGTAGGTGATGGTTGCAGATGGTGAAGAATGTTTCTGTGGATACATCAGAGACTGGAAATCTCATTGGATGGACCTTCAGTGTCTGCAAAACTTACTGGATGGACAAATGGTAAAAGAACTGCAGAATCTTAGAAGTGGAAGGGACCTTGGAAGCCATCTGGTACAACCCAGACTTGAGCAAGAATCCTCTCTTTAACATATCTAACAAGTGGTCATTAAGGCTTTCTTAGAAGACTATGGGGACAATGGGATATAGTGGAAAGAGCATTTAGAGGATCTGGGTTCAAATTCTATCTTTGCCACTTATTGCCTGTTTGTGAAAGTCATCTAATTTATTAGGGTCTCAGTTTCTTCATTTGCCAAAGAATGAGAAGACTGGATTAAATGATCTTTAAATTCCCCATCTCCTCCTCCTCAGTCATGATCCTATGAGTTTGAGTTACCTCTTCCAGCAGGTATGTTGGGAAGTTTTTCTTGCCATCAAGCCTAAATTTTCTTCTTCCCAACTTCCATTCATTGTTTCTGGTTCTGCCCTTAAGGGTCAAGCAAAACAAGGAAAATCTCTCCTCTACTTATTGCTTCTGAAGAGGGCTATTGCCTTTGGTTTTCCATTTATACAGCATTTTCTAGGCATTCATAAAATCAAGTTGAGAGGGAGAATTGAATGGTTCTCAAATTTCCTTGTCAACCCCTTCAAATCAAGCACTGCACACTTAAATATCTAATATTTGGATATCTGATATTTACTTATAAGGCTCTATGATTCCTGCAAAAATTTAGAACTGGAAAGGACATCAGAGATTATCAAAATCAATTCATTCTTTTTATTTTTTTGACCCTTATCTTTTATCTTAGAATCAATACTAAGTATTAGTTCCAAGGCATAAGAATGGTAATGGCTAGGCATTTGGGGTTGTGACTTGTCCAACATCAGGCAGCTAGGAAGTTTCAGAGGTGGCATTTCAACCCTGGACTTTTCTTTTCTAGGCCTGGCTCTCAATCTACTGGGCTACCTTACTTAGCTTCCCCAAGTATAAGATCTTAATGAAACAAGGTTCCCTTTCCTGTCAGTAAATCCAGATATAGCCTAGATAATGCCTAGAAAATGGGAGAGGAAGCATGGCACAGTAAATTGAGGTTTGGTTCAAGGCTTGCCTGACTCATAGGAATTGTGTGATCCTGGGTAAGTCACTTAATTTCTAAGGACTCCAACTAATTAATACTACATTTCAGATTAGCTGCTAATTCATATTGGTAGAGCTCCTTCATCAGTAATTTCCCTACACCAATGAAATCACAGGTTGTATCTAAAAAAATATGTAGAGAAGACCAGACAGGCAGCTGCTGCTACAATCACTGATTTTCACTTTGTTTTGTTAAATATGAATAAAGGACAAAAAAGGAAAAATTAGAGCCTTGAGAACAGAAAGAGCCATCTCCTGCCTCCACTCACCTCTTCTTTTTATTGCCTAATCTAAATGTGAGGAACTTCCTTTCAGGGGTGGGCAAGGTTAGTCATCCAATTTTAGTACTGCGTATTCCTTTCTAATTATTGTTTTACCTGGCTTCATCCCATTACTGGAGTTATTTTCCATCTCACATATCTCTGTTAATGTCACTGAGATGATTCTAGCCTACAGTTAAGTGTCAAGATGCATCACCCACAAGAATGCGGGTGGAACGCTTACCACAAGGGATGTAAGAAGATATATGATGTGTCCATGTCCTGTACAATCATTTGATTTCATTGTCATCAAAAAGTGAGGGGAGCATTCCGGCTCTCCAAATGTCAGCTACTAAGCATAAGGGTATTCTATTATCTCTTCCAGTCAGCCATCATTTGGCCAGTAGCTTTTTTGAGATCCATCTCATTTTTCTTACAACCATTTGCAAACAGACACTGGTGTATTTACAATTTTTCCCCTGAGTTTTGATATGATTGTATCTGGAAAAGTGGAAGTCAATGAAGTTTTAGATAGGATGTGCTGACTGAATAATGTAGGTAATTTAGAATCTCAGACATCTCTTTGTGCCATGTGGGAAGTCAGTACTATAAAATCATGAGGAGGGAGGCCTAGGCATTGCTTCTGGCAGGTATAAATGAACACCTTCAGCCCTGAAGTTTAGGCTTTGTTTGAGAATGTTTGTGAATGGGACAAAGGAGCCTGCTTTTGAACCACTGGATCCCCATGGTCCTAAAGGGCTGACTACTGTGCATAACTGGCATCACACATGCTTAGAATGCTGGAATTTTAGAACAAAAGGGTATAGGTCTTCATTGGGGAACCTTTTGGCAAATTCAAGCTGTCTATGAGCTCTCCTGATTACCAGAAAGAGTTGAGGGAGAAAGTGCTTGCTTTGGGACAGACAGAGGAGTAGGGCATGCAAAAAAAATGTTGTTGGTCTCTGCATTCATGCCATGTCTTCACCAATGTTGGTATAGATGATCAAGTATGAACTAATTCTCCCCATCCCATTTCATTGGATTATGGAACTCTCATGAGAGGAGACTCCCTCTAGCAATAACCTATCAATGAAGGTCAATACCTTTTGTACAACTGATAGTCATAAAGAGTTTCATGGGGGCACTGAGACTTGTCCAGTGCATGCAACCAATATGTGCCAGAGGCAGAATATGAACACAGATCTTCCTGACTCTGACCCCAGTTCTCTATTCACTATGACACATGGTCAAACTCCATTTTAGAAATGGGAAAACCATGGATCATTGTGCTTTAATTGGAGGCAAAGCTCACTCTGATTCAAGATAATTAAATGACATAACTCCTTTTTTACCATCATTTTAATATATTCTTGGTACCTGTTTTTATCTGTAAGATACCACAGAAAAGCAAGTATTTTGAGGACAGGGACTTAAATTTTATTTCTATATCCCTAACATCTAGCACAGTACCTAGCACATTGCAGATGCTTAATATATGTTTGTTGATTGACTGAAAACCTTCATATCGAAGACAACAGCTATTTCCACAGAATAGTTAAGGTCATTCCTCTTCTAAGCTATGCTTTCATTTGACCTGTGCTATCTCTAACACTCTAACACGTAGGAGAAAGTGGCATTGAATTAGGATATAGTGGCCCATCTGGTCTTTCTGTTTTGGTGTTATTGCCTGGAGATCATTTCACATTGAATTGAAGCACAAGTTGGAAAGCTTTTTGCTAAAAAAAATAGAACTTAAAGGCAAAATCTTTCTTTAATATCACCAACATCTCATTTACTAGTAGGAGAGCACAACTTATACTTGAGACATCTTCAGAAGCATTCTTCTGAGTCCCTCTTGCTGCTTCAGAAAAGTAAAGATGCCTCATCTATCATCCCTGCTTTGTTCTTTCTGTGTGATCAAAGTGTTTCAATCTGATTTGCCAACAATTCATAATATTGTGTGGGTGTGTATTTGTGTGTGCATAGACCAGAGAGACAACTAGAGTGGAACAAACTAGAACAATGATGGCAAACCTTTTAGGGACCACATGCCATTTCCCACCCCATGCTGTGTCCTGCTTTCCCCCCAGACTAAGTGCTGTGCCCATTTGCTCCAGACAGGGGAGGGAGAAAAGGAGAGGAGTGAACCTAGCACTTGGCTCAGGGGAGGGAGTAAGTGCTTCCATTGGGCTGCAGAGCAGAGGGGCGGGGAAAGCTTGGTAGAGAGGGGGAAGGGAACAGGTCCACCTGAGTTCCTCTGCCTTTCTAGTAACTAACTCTGGCAGGTGATGACCATAGAGAGGTCTCTGCATGACATCTTTGGCACATGTGTCATAGGATTGCCATCCCAGAACTAGACCATTGTCCAGTGTGAACAATTTAGGAGATTCTTTGTCTTCACAAAGTCCTTTAGTAACAGTGTTATAAGAGTTTACTAATTATTTCTAATAATACTAGTTATAGTAGGAAATGACTAGTCAGGGAGTTGCAATAGGTTCCTATTACTCTCTGCTTTGTTCTCTAACCCTCCCACTCCCTCCCACCACAGTAGCTTTTCTATCAGTGGCTTTGTTCTGGAGTCCTTGGGCATCCTCCTTCCCACTCTTAGTCAACCTGAGGGTGTGCTTCATGATTCTAGTTATAGTCACTTTTGTGGTACCTACCTTGGGTTCAGAATTCTTAGTTATGACTCTGCATGTGTATGTAATGAGAGGATTTTTACTAATTAACCATTAAAAAAGAGTAGATCCCATAAATCCCTATGTGCTTGGATTTGTCAATGGCTAAAAATTTGATTGCAAACTCAGAACACAAGAGCTATTACAAACCTGGATTTTTTTCTTTTTATTTTTAATTACACATTGGAGCCTTGATTACACCCCAGGGATTTATTTGCTTAAGAAAAGTCAAACCATGGATTACAAGATTGAAGATTAATTTCCACCTCATCAGATTAATTTTACTGTTCACTCCACAAGTACGATTTGTAAAACCTTGTATTGGCTAAAAAGTTTTCAATACTATATTACAAAAGAGTACTTAAATATGGATGAGACTGATTGAAGATGGTGTTTTCCCTCTGTTTGCTTATTGAGGCTGGGGGAGAAAAAGCAGGATGTTCTCTTTTAGAATCAATCTCTCATTGATTTCCTAGAACACAGTTAGTAATCAGGGTGCTAATAGAGACAATCTCAAATTTGTTATTCAGCCCAAGTGTCAGATAAGAAAAAAGGTCTAGACTGCTTATAAAAGATAACCAAAGGAAGGAATTGTAAATAGAAAAATAAAATATGTAGAGGAGAGAAACATTCTGAGCTCAGTGCTTTAAGAGAAAACACACAGAGAAAACAGATCAAATAAGAGACATCACATTCTTTAGCCTGGCCTCGATGGTATAAATCTTAGACCATCTCTTCCTTACACATCTACTCTCTTGTCCATTTAAGAAATCATTCCAATTAGCTGTGCCTACTGATTGGGTCTTAATTTCCAGAATGGTACATGCTGTTGAAGAGCTCCATTGAGAGATGCTAACAATTAATAGATTTCCAGTGCCATGGATATTAGTGCACTCTAGTCAGGTGTCATGGAGCTATGAGCGGCTGTCACCATTCATTCAAATCTTGGGGCATGCAGTCCTTTGTTGGTATCATCCCTTCCCCTCCAGTGCCACACTAGTGGCAAAACAGTATTCTTTTTCTCCCTGAAAGACAGCTAGTTGTTACAATAATATGACTAAGTAGAACAGATCTTGCTTCTGTTTTCAATCCTGTTAAAAAGCAAACATTTCTGTAAGTAGAAAATAATTTAAAAAGGTGACCATTTCAATTTCATCTTTACAATGATATGTAGCAATACAAGGAAAATGGTGAATACCCTCCCCCCCCCCCCCCCCAAGGTATGCCAGTCCCGTCTCTTGCTGGAGGGTTCAGTTTGGAGAAAGAGAAAAGGAAACTTTGTTGTTGTTGTTGTTTGTTTTTGTTTTGGCTGCAGCTTTGGTAAACAATGAATGACAGAATACATCGCAGAGACGTCTCTGGGAGAGATGATGACTCCGAACACAGAATACGCCACAACAACACGGCCCTACATTCACTGACAACACTTGACAAATGATTCACCGCATCCTACATTGGCGGAAGGGGACAAGGAAGTCTCAGGAGTGTCATCAAGAAAACAAACCAAGCAACCAAGAGGATGAAAACAACCAACAGCAGACTGTGGGGATCCTCCACCCCGACTTCTACAAAATAGAAACATCACGTTTGCATATCAAACAGTAGCTGCATTATTGCTCTATGTATCGGAATCAATTAAGGAACTCATAATAGACGACACAAGTTACAAACTTAAGGTTCTTTGGTGAAGAATGAGAGAAACCAGTACTGTATTTGCACGTAAAGAAAAAACTTTGTCGGGGCTGCCCTCTATCTGTTGATTCGCTGGATGCGTTCGCAGAGCAGGGAGAGGTACTGCGTGAATTTCACCATGGCCACAATGGCCACTCCACCACTCATCATGCAGGTGGGCCAAAAGAGTGAGTGGAACAGCACATTGGAGCTGTAGAGTTTGGTTAGGATGACGTTCTTCTGGTTGCCTGATGGGTCGGAGAAGCAGGAGAACCGTTGGTACTTCCTGAAATTCTCCATCACCACATTCACCATGGACAGCGACTCTTCGAAATTCTTGCCACATTTGGGTATATAAGAACACTGTAGAGAGATGGAGAAGCTCATTGAAATTCGTGATTTCCCTTTTTTTTTCTCCTTGTCTGATTATATGACCAAAAGATTTAGAGTCGGAAGGTACCCTAGAAATCATCTAGGCCAGTTTCCTCATTTGACACAGGGGGAAATTGAGGAGGAATGAGGTGAATGACTTGTCCAGGGTCACAAAGTTATAAATGGCATCCTATTTTAGTAAGGATTTCAACTCATACTCGTTGACTCCAAGTTCATCACCCTTTCCACTCTACTAATAGCCTCTCGAAGAACATAAAAACCTAGTAATAGGGAAGACACGGTAGAGGTCAGTCTAGATTCTAAGCAACAAAAGGCAGCATGGGTTGAGCATTGAATGGCTTCAGAAGAGCATCTGATGCTTGCTAGCTGTGGTACTGTGGGCAAGTTGCTTCAGGAGTATCTTATTTTATCCAGCATAAAATACAAATCCATCAGTTTGGAATTTAAAATCCTTCACAATCTAACATTTTCCCAGATTCAGATTCCATGCTATTCTCCATCATACACTCTCCATTTTAAACATTTTGCTTGACTGGCTGTTCCCTTCAACAATATTCCATCTCCTTCTTCTGTTTCTTTTCTTTTTAAAGGTTCTAAGGCAGAAAAGTGGTAAGGGCTAGGCAATGGGGGTTAAGTGACTTGCCCAAGTTCACACAACTTGGAAGTGTCTGAGGCCAGATCTGAACCCAGGACCTCCCGACTCTAGGCCTGGCTCTTAATCCATTGAGCCACCTGCATCCTCCCTCCTCTGATTTTATGCACAAGCTTTCCCTTCTTTCCTTGACTTCTTGGAAGTTCTAACTCTCTTAAGAACTCTAATACTAAGAGAGCCTTTTTGGTATCTTCCTTAGTTATTAGTGATTTGGTCCCCATCTTTTTCTGCTCCATGAAAATTATTATTTACTTTGTATTTCTCATTTAAATAAGAGTGGGTAGGTGGTGCAGTAGGCTAGAAAGCCAGGCCCAGAGTCAAGAAGACCTGAGTTTAAATCTGGCTTTAGATGTTTCCTGACTATATGACCCTAGGCAAATCATTTAACTTTACCGGTTTGCCTCAGTGTCCTCCTCTGTAAAATGGACACAATCATAGCACCTACATTACAGGGATTTTGTGAGGATCAAATGAGATAATGGTAACGTGCTTACCACAGTGCTTGGCACATAGCCAATGCTATAGAAATGTTAGTGATTATTATTATCTTATATTTAGTTATTGGCATATATATTATATCTCTCCAGTAGAATGTAAGTTCTTTGAAGGCCAGAACTGTTTTGATTTTGACTTTATATGCTCAGCACTTACTGTGGTTTTCTATACATTTTTGTTATTTGGTCATTTTCAGTTGTGTGGGACTCTTTGTGACCCCTTTTTAGAGTTTTCTCAGCAATGACACTGGAGTGGTTTGTCATTTCTTTCTCCAGGTCATTTTACAGATGAGGAAACTGCAGAAAAGAGGGGTAAGTGACTTGTTTAGGATCATATTTCTGGATTCAAATCCAAGGCTGTATTCAAATCCAAGTCTTCTCTCTGGGTCTGGTAAGCTACCTGCTGTGACACCTAGATGCCCTGCCCTATGCTTTGTGGGAGTTTAAATAATGCTTGTGAAAGGCAGAAATGGATTTTTCTGAGCCTCACATTCTTCACTTCTCAAGTAAAGAGATGAGAAGAATAAACAAGGAGGTTTCTTGATGAGTTCTTTTGGGTGAGCTTTTGGTATTTAGTATTAGTATTAGTATTTAGTATTTAGTATTTAGAACCTTTGATGATCAGGGGTTCCTAAAGTGTGGATGTGACTATAGTCAAGAAGGGAAAGACAACTTTTGATGACCTTCTAGTGATTAGAGCTGTCCTCGGGTGATTTGGTAGTAGTGAGGTACTTAAGATTATGACATAGGAAGAGACTGGAAAAGCATCCATTAAGTATTTACTATGAAGTGCCTGGGATAGGGTCAATTTAGAGCTGAGAAGCCTTGAGTTCAAGTCCTGCATCTACAGCATGTTGACTGTCTAAGGAAGTCATTCAAACTCTGAGCGCTCTGGGCAATTCTCTAAGACTTAAGTTTCAGAGAAGGTCAACCTGTACTTGAATAGGGAGATTCCTCATCCAGAAGTTTTCTAGATCAGTGAAATCACAAATCTAATACCTATACCTACCATGTGCCAAGCACATGGTTAAACTTTAGGGATACACATAGAAAAGGGAGACAGCCTTTGGTTTTACACAAATAACATTTAAAATAGAGGAGATGTCTGATAAAAAGGAGATTGTTTGTCTCACAGTCTTAAATTCTGTTTGTCTTTTAGGTGGAATTCAAACTGCCATCTGACCCTGGGCCAACATCTGACCCAGGGCACTTACCATGTTGGCCTCAGTTTCCTCATTTATAAAATGAGCTGGAGAAGGAAATAGCAAACCGCTCCAGTACTTATACCCAGAAAACTCCTTGTTTTTGGTTGGTGGTGCCATGGAGGGACATAACCTCTATCAGAGTTACCGAGAGGATCTCCCCTTGATTGGGTCAGAATGATGCTGAGTGCTTTGCTTTTGGTCATTGAAACTAGATTCTTTGAGGTGCACTCTAGCTTAATGTGGCTTGATCAATACCTTGTCATTTAGAAAGCAAATACTTATTAAATGCCTGCTATGTGCCAGGAAATGTGCTAAGTTCTGGGTATAACAAAGAAAAGAAAACACAGTCTCTGCTTTCAGATATCTTCTAGTTTAATGAATATTAATAAGCCAGCGACATAAATACACCAGGGGACGAAGCTAGCTAGAGCATTGCTGGCAGCCATGAAGGTCCTATTTCTCAGGAAATTCAGTTCAACTTGAAAAGATTCTATTAAAAGCCAGGCACTGGAAAGGAGAAGACCAAAATAAAACCATCCCTGCCCTCAAGAAGGCTTCATTCCACTGGAGTTAAGAACGTCAGGTCACAAATTAGCTTTTGACTATTTGGCAGTCTTGGTGGAGACAAACATTTTCCTTCCTTCCACAGTGTTTGGACCCAATCCAGAGAGAAGTTTTCTGGGGACAGATGGGACAGAAGTGGCCTCTGGGGAAGTCTGGAGTTATCGTTTTTAATCTTGCTTCTGTCCCTGCAGCTATACAGAGGAATGGTTTTATTCAAGGAGATTTTAAAAATCAAATTAGTTGTATTTAGAAAAGGTCAAACCATTACTGCCAATTTAGATAACAAATCCATGGGGGCCTTTTCCATTCTTGGGCCAGGAGAGTTTATGAGAGTGACCTCCCTTGCAAAGGATTCTGTGTTATCAAAAGGTGGAGACAAAATGAGGCTTCATTTTATTGTTATTCTCTTCTAGAAGGGTTCAACTTAAAAAATAAATGGTTTGAAGGTAGGTAGAGTAGGGGATGGAATGTTTGACTTGGAGTCAGGGAGACTTGAGGCTGAGACCCTGCTTCTGACACTTACTAACTGAATGGCCCTGGACATATCACTTCACCTCTGTCTGTCTCTGTTTCCTCATCTGTAAAATAGGGATTACAATAGCAGCTACCTCACAGGAGTTGTGGTAAGGATTCAATGAGATAATTCATGTTTCTTTCTTAACCTTGAAGTACTATATACATGCCAGTTAGTCTTAGTATTATACACTCCAGCTTATTTATTATATTCAATTGTTATTTGTCATTAGGGAGCATTACATATTCCAGCCCTTCATACATCATGATGTCCAGAATTGAACACAATATGGCCTGACCAGGGCAGATGGCAGTGGGACTATTCCTCCTGTGGTCCTGGACACGTCTCTTAATGCCACCATAGATTTCCTAAGTCCTTTTGGCTGTTGAGATATGCTCCTTGTTTTAAACCCTTACCCTCTCTCTTAGAACCAATACTGTGTATTGATTACAAGGTAGAAGAGTGGTAAGGGCTAGACAAAGGGGGTTAAATGACTTGCCCAGGGTCACATAGCTGGGAAGTATATGAGGCCAGATTTGAATCTAGGACCTCCCATACCTAAGTCTGGCTCTTAATCCATCAAGGCATATAGCTGCCCCCTCCCCACCAACATACTCTTGATGTAGTAATCAGATTTCCCATTTTCACTCTTGAATGTGGCTAAAGTTGGTTCTACTTAAAGGTCTTCTGTGTTGACTCTGAATCCTTTTTGCTTAGGGACTTTGAGAAATTATTTGTTGTAATTTGATGGGAATAAAGTGGGATGTGCTTCTTGGAGACAAGGTCCATTTGTTTTACTGTAAGGTTGTAAGTGAACAATATCCCCTTAAAGGGAGTGATAGTGTGGGGTAATAGTTAGAACACTGGACTTGAAGCCAGGAAGGTCTGGATTTAATTATCACCTAGACACTCATGAGCTTCATGTGTGACCCTGAGCATGTCACTATCCTTCCTGAGCCTCAGTTTCCTCATCTGTAAAAAGAAGAAAATAATACCTATAGCACCTAGCTTACAGGATTGTCTTGAAGGTCAAATAAAATATTATATGTAAAGCATATTGCAAACCTTAAAGAAATCTGTTCATATGGGTTCTTACTAGAAAGGATTTCATGATACAGTGAAAAAGTATATTTGAGGATAAGAGGACCTGAATTCAAATTCTGATTCTATTATTTACTGACTGTGACATTAGACAAGTTACTTAATCTCTCTAAGCCTCAATTTCTTCCTCTGTAAAATGAGATCATAACTTTTGTATTTCCTATTTCTGGGGAAAGTATTTTGTAAACAGCAATGAACTATGATTACAGTGATTAAGGGAAAAGAGAATGGACATTTATTAATTATCTACTATGTGTCAGCCTCTATATGTGCTAAGTGCTTTTTTCTCCCCAAATATTATGTAATTTGTGCTATTATAATAACACAATTATAAAGGTGCTATTATTATCCCCACTTTGCAGCTGAGGAAACCAAGGCAAACAGAGGTTAAATGACTTGTCTAGGGTCACAAAGTTAATAAATATCTTAAGTCAGATTTGAATTTAGGTCTTCTTGACTTCAGGCTCAGTTCATATTCTACTGTACCACAAGCTCACTGGGAATTTTCATTGAATGATCCACCAGTTAACAAACTATTTTCCTTCCTCATAGAGGCAAGGGTAACAATAGATTGGGAGAGAAAGGAACTTGAGAGCTCATCTAGTTAAATAATTTCATTTCACATGTGAAGAAACATTTTATAGATAGGAAAAATGACTTCCTCATAATCATCTCAAGCAATAGAATTTGGACTTGAACCCAGGTTATTTGACTCCCAAATCTAGTATTCTTCCCTAGCTTTTTACCAGCAAATGAAACAGCATCTTTGGGAAGATGTGAATGGAGAGGACAATGTATCCTTGGAGGTATTGAATGAAGAGAAATATGGATGGAGCTATTGTCGGGCATTTTTTGTACCTCACATTAGGAGAGGCAGAGGGGGAAAATCATACCAGAGCTGAGGAAGTGTTCCTGAAATCATTTGATGGTTTCTAGCCAGAGGACTGGTTTGCTGCCATGGTAGAATTAGTTTGGGTACCAGAGAGAGTAATCAGGCTAAGGATTGTACTAGATGTGCCCTCTTAAATTGGGCATTCTCAGGCAAAAGTCCAGACTGACTCACCTTAGTTAAGACTGATATTTGTCTCTTGTTTTCTCTCTAAAGAGGTCCATAGAAGGGTGAATTAGGCAGAAGATTTCCTCTGTTTACTTTAGGAGAGAAGGGATGATTTGAAAAAGAGAACTTCATGTTCTGTCCAATTTGAGTGATGGGTAGACAGTCTTTGAGTACCCAGGAGCCTCATTTTCTTTCACCTCTCCTGACTTTCAATACCCTATCAACATTTTTCCTCCTTTGAACTTGTTTTTTAAAGTTGTTTGGTTTTTACTTTCAGTTTTTACTATTTGGCAAGCTGTGCTGCTTAAAATTCTTGGCAGAGTGAAGGGAAACAATATTCTCTCACAATTATGCACTAACAGTCCTGCCAGTATCCTGGCACATCCTTGTTCTGTTTGCTTACACATTTTCACATTTATTGTGGCATTCTGGCATGCTAGGGGATTAAGAAGAGGGAGCAAAATGAAAGAAAGCACATCAGGAGATTAAGACACATTGGTATCCAGGGATGCTCAAACACCTACAATTATCTGAACCAAGGAGATCTAAGGATATTGATTTTCTGTTACTGATTATGCCAACACTCAATCAAATAACAGTTGATTTGATGTTTCCAGCAGGTTTGGAAGAATGCTAGTGTCTAGAATTCCCCCTCTTGTTCTCTCTATTATCTGTTCTTGGGTGTCCACTGTTTCCTTCTCTTTGCCATCTGGCCCTCATCCTCACCTCCCAAATGAATATCGTTCTTGGAGCCAGCTTAGTAGAGGAGTTGTTGAGCTGAAATCATTCTACAACTGGCATATCCCTGAAGTCATATCCCCTTATGGTTTCAGCTACCCCTTGGTAAGCACTTTGTCTTTGAGGATATGAATTAAAAAAAAAAACCCTTACCTTCTGCAAAAGGTAAGATAAAAAGGTAAAAAAAAAACCTGTAAAAAACTCTTCCAATACATTGTATTGGCTCCAAAGCAAAAAAGTGGTAAGGGCTAGGTAATGGGAGTTAAGTGACTTGCCCAAGGTCGAACAACTAGGAAGTACCTGAGGTCTTATTTGGAGAAGGGACCTATTATCTCTAAATATGGTTCTTTATCCACTGAGCTATCTAGCTGTCCCATGTTATCCTCACTATTGAAGGACATGTCGATATATTGCCCTGTCTGACTTCAATTAGAATTTTGGTGATTCTCCATTATAAGATGCAGTAGGCTGACTCTTTCTTCCCTGACTGCTACTCCTTGTTTCTTCAGACTCATCCATATTAGTGTCATCTCTCTGGGATGCCTATTCCATTCTTCTCTATTTCAATGTGCCCATTGGAACTCCTATTGTTAACAAACTATCTTTTGTATTAGCCTTGAACCCTGCACCCTAAAATTACTTTGTATATATATGTATATATTATGTTTAATTATATGGGTATATGTTATTTTCTCCCAAAGAGAGTAAGTTCTTTGAGGGTTGGGTCTGCTTTGGTTTTGTCTTTTTTTATCCTGAGTGCCTATGATAGAATTTGGACATAGTAGGTACCTCATAAAGGTTTGTTGAATTGAATTGAAAGTCATGACTTTCAAACAAGTGGCATATGATTGTGATGAAATACTCCTGTATCCCAAGAAATGATGAGCAGTTTAATTAAAAAAACATAAATATCTACATGAAATTATGAAAAGTGAACCAAAGATAACCAGTAAAACAATATATATAATCACATATATAATAGGAATATTGTTTGAAAATAACTCATCTATGTCCAACTCCACAGAAAGAATTGTTAAGTAGAAATAAGCAAGACACCCATATCTATTTTGTCAAATGATGCCTTCTCTAGTTTGGGTAAGGGATAGAAGGAGGAAGATTCCTAGGAATTTTAATGTAACAAACAAATTAACTAATAAAAAAAAGAAAGTATTGCCTTGTTTCATGGATTTAAAGAGTTACTGAGGAGGGGGTCTACTGATATTTTCTTTTAGTTGATCTTGTATTTCTACTCACAGAGTAAAGACATTGAAATAAGCCCTGATAAGAAATGAAATATTGGGGGCAGATAGTTGGTTCAGTGGATTGAGAGCCAGACCTAGAGAGGGGAGGTCATGGGTTCAAATATGACCTCAGTCACTTCCTAGATGTGTAACTCTGGGCAAGTCACTTAACTCCCATTGCTTAGCCCTCACCTTCTATTTAATTGGTGTTAACTGATCTTTTACCCAAAAAGACTTCTGTAAACATGCCAGCCTAGTTTGTGAGGTTAATTTGAAACATAAAGAAAGGTCATTCCAGAACCTTATATCTTTGTCCAATAAATACATAGTATTGATTTTAAGATGGAAGGTAGTTTTTTTTTTAAAGTAGTAAAATATTGTAGTAAAACCATAAGCAAACTGGACTGGGAGATTCCATGTCCCTTACTTTAACTATCTGTGTGGCCTCGAGTAAGTCATGTCTTCTGTTGGGAGCTCAGTTTCCTCATCTGTAAAAGTGATATAATTGACCAGAACTTTAAAGCCTTTCCAGTTCTTTGTTTCTGGAATACTTTTCTGATTGGTGTTCTTATTAGGTTCTTATTCTTATTTGGTCATTTCCTAATTCTGAAATCTTACAACCATGCTGGGCTGTACTATTGCCCCACAAAAGCTCATAATGAAGATGATGATGACAGATATCCCTTATATATGACTTCCAAGGTTGTAAAGTGCTTTTATATTTATGATCTCACTTGGACTCCCATCACCTCTGTGAGATAGTGAAATTTTCTTTCTTCTGCTCAGATAAATAGGTACTATAAGTATTATTTCCATTTTATAGATGAGAAAACCTGAGGTTCAAGAGATGTAGTTTCTTGCCCAGGATTATACAGCTAGGAAGTGTCAGAGGTACGATTGGCATCATAGTCATATTTAACACCATGTTTAACATTTCTCCTAATACAAAAATGGCTTCTTTGAGAATGGGCTGGGAACATCATCTGAAGCTTCAATACTTAAGCAAAAAGATAAAGAAAAAAGTAACCTATAAAGTTCAGGTATTTTTTTTTAACTTAGTCATTGTCTTTCTTGGATAGATGGTGCCATTACTTTTCCTGAGGGTTGGGGTTGGTTCCTTAACCTCAGTTTATTCATTAGTTGCCTCCCTTCTTTCTGTGTAAAAAGTTCTAGGGGGAACTTTGGAGAGGGTTAACACAAATCTAGGGAAGCAGGGAAGAAGCCTGAGATCCAGGATTTAGTTTGTCTAGTAGGATGTTAAGAGTGTCACCTTTCAGAGGGCAAGAGGACTTCTTTGCTTTGGAATCCTCTGCACCTAGAACAGAGCTCTACATAGAACAGATGCTTAATAGTTGTTTACTGGATTAGATTCTCACAACTCTTCCAAAGCTGATATCCTGGAAAGGGCATAGAGATATAGTGCAAAGAGCGTTGAGGGGGAAAGTGATCCATTATTTTATAAGCTGTATGTCTTTGGAGCAGGCAGTTCATCACTCTGACGTACTCTTACCATATCTCCAGAATAAGTGGGATTGACCAGATGAGCTTTATGGTCTTTTCCAGGACAAGAGCCTCTGATGCTCCGATAAGGTGTTCTCTGAAATCTGATTCAGCTCCAATACTCTAAGACATTATACTTCAGGGTGCATAGATCTTGGGCTCAGTATGCTGCCATGTCCTGGGGCAAGTATTATCATTAGTCCTTCTTCACAGCCTTGGGGCTGGTGGTAATGTTCACCCCAGGATCCTGTGTATGCCTATGCTTATATAAACAGAACCAAGTCACTTCTAACTACCAAGTTAACTTGGGACCATGAAGTCAGATAGAATTCACAGGGGACTGAATGAGCTGTGCTGCTCTTGGTTTGGGACCCTTAGTGGAAAGCTTCAATCAATTATATTTCAAATTCACATTATAAACTAGGTTGGCATGTTTACAGGCACCCTTCTGGGCAAAAGATTGGTTTAATGCCAATTACATGGGAGGAATCAGAAAGGAAGATCCCAATTATGGTAACATGAAGCTCTCATAATAGTTTTCTTGTCCAATCATGGAAAAAGATATACAGTTCTGGAATGACCTTCCTTTCTGTTTCAAGTCGACCTCACAAACTAGGCTGGCATGTTTACAGAAGTCTTTCTGGGTAAAAGATCGGTTTAACACCAATTAAATAGGAGGAATCAGAAAGGAAGATTCCAATTATGGTAACATGAAGCTATCATAACCATTTTCTTGTCCAATCATGAACAAAAATATAAAGCTCTGGAATGACCTTCCTCTCCTCAGCCATGGTTGATTTACTGCTAATTAAGAGTGTCCATCTTTTACTATTGAGCCGACCCAATCAGAATTTTGCTCCTGCCTCCTTTCCCTCCAAATATCTCCTATTTATTTTTATGTTGTATATGTAAATATATGCTTCAATATTTCTTTATAAATGCAGATAATTTCTCCTTCAATAGCATATAATCTGGAGGGCATGGTCTGTTTCTTGTAATGCCTAGTTTTTTAATAAGTATTTGCTGATGGTGTGATTACTTTAGGAGCCATAGAAAAAAGTACATGGGGCATGAAACAAAAATGAAAGAAAATTGTCCTTGTGCCTTTGAAGATGACAACATCATGACTGACCCATTTGTGACTCAACTCAAAAGTTGACAGCTGTGTATTACACATTTCAGTAAAATCACCTCCCTTCCACCCCTTGCCATTTCTTTATAATTTTTAGGAATGTGGAGATTTTAAGGGAATGATATTTTTAAAAAACTCTATATCTATGATTTTATCAGTATAGGGATTTCTTGGTATGGAGACTCCCTCCACTATTGCAGATCGATTTTTCAACTGTAAGTCATAGTCTTGGGGAACTGGGGAGGCAGTGAGAAGTTAAATGGCTTGCCAATCTCAACATAGCAAGTTCCCGTCAGAGGTGGGTCTTGAACCCAACTCTTCATTACTCTGAGCCACTATGCCCTGTCGATCATATAGGCTACTAACTAGTCAATGTAGAAATGAATTGTCCTTGATTATGCTCAAAAGGGAAGGCTGAACAGAGTTTGAGATCCCTGGCATGGGTTGATGAGCTGATGGAAGAGATCCTTTGCCGGCTGTTGCAGTCACCATCTTTTGCTCATGTGTGCTAGATGACCTTTTAAGGGTCACTGTCTGGTGACCCTTTGAAAAGAAAAGTGCCAGTTGCTCCTCAGTGCTGTCAGGTTTAGATGCAACATGACATGCCCGAGTTCTATTATTTTGATATTTGGGATCTCAGAAATGAAGGTCTGTAGAAAGAAATGACAACTTGTGGTTGAAGGGAGCATGTTGAAAAGTCCCCCAATTATTTTCAGCTCCTACTCTCTGAGGTGTGGAGTCATTCAGACTATTAAGGAGAAGTTTGTAAGGCTTGACAGTAGCAATTCCCATCTGGGCTTTCTGCCCCCTGCCCGTCCACCCCCTCTCTCCACAAAAGCAAGTTCCTAATGGGAAGAGTTTCAAGCCCAGTCAAAAGTAAAGAAACGAGTAACGGAATGAGCCTTCATACAGTAATATGGAAATATCTGGGCAGCTATACAGTTCAGTGGAAAGGAAAAATCCCCCACTCTGAAATCAGCCTGCATCTGAATTCCGATTCTGCTACTTATAATTGTGTGATCTTGGGCAAGAAACTTCCCCTCTCTGGGCCTTACTTTAACAGCTCTGAAATGACAAAGATGGATTAGATTTTCTCCAAGTTCCTTTCCTAGTCCAAATTCTGTGTGCCTGACACATAATAGGGGGCTTAACAAATGAATTATAAATTTCCCAAATTGTCAGCAGCAACACAGTGAAGACGAAGCACATTTTGGAACTCAGAGGTATCATCATTTGATGCTAACTCAAATATGAGGGCTGTGAAATATTGCTGGGGCGATTCCACAGAATTTTAGCTTTACAAGATGCAAGAATCTGAAAATACCCATTGTTTGGCTAGAAGGAGAGTCAATAACAGCTGACATTTGTCTGTCTCTTTCAGATTTACACAACAGGATCACAGTCTTCAGGAGTTTGCAGGGGCCTCAGAAGCAACTATTCCATCTTATTCCTGGAAAGGAATACTTTGTAAAGTGAACCTAAGAGGACATCCAACCTCTTCTTGAAGCCACCCTTGGGAGCGCTCCTTCCACTTTTGGACAGTTTTTGTTGCTAGGAAGATTTTCCAATGTTGGCTCCCCCAACTGCCATGTCTTATACTGACTTCATCCTTTTGGGACCTAGCATATTAAGTCTCATTTCTCTTCCATGTGTCAGCCTTCTAAATATTTGAAGGCAGCTACCATGTGTCCCTTAGGTCTTCTCTAGGTTAAATACTCCCACTTTCTTCAGCTAGTATTCATATGACATCAGCTTTCAAGTGCTACTTTCAAGAGAGAACCCATCCTGATCCCTCCAGTTGCTAGTGCCCTCCCCTGATGAAGTGCTTTTGTATGTGCTTTATATATACTCTTCTGTGTTGCCTCCCTCAATTAGAATGTAGGCTTCTTGAAGGGAGGTATTATTTCCCTTTTGTCTTTGAATTCACTCCTCCAACACTCTGAACCCCCCCCAGGCACTTAATAAATGCCTGAAGCATTTTGAGTGATTTCATCCATTCCTGGCATTTGACTTATTATTCCATAATATCAGCCCTATTTGGAGGGAGCTGATGGTAGAAACAGCCACATCCTGGGAAAAAACCAGGACTACATTCACTTTTATTTATTGATAAAATAACCTTGAGGCAACTAAGCATTATTTGTGCCTCCTGTAGATTAGGGGGAACCAGAGCAGTGATTTTCAAAAACCAGCTCCTGAAATATTCAGGAGGTTGAGTCCTCAGATGGGGTGGCAATAATTCATGTGAGCTATTGTAACCAAAAGGCAGCTTGGCTTTCTCTGACTTTGGCTGATGAAACCAATCTTATTCTTGGTCACAAGTTCAATAAACATCTATACTATTTGCCCAAAGTAGAAAAATCAAGCTCTCCCTACTAGGGATTGATAGTTTTATGTGTAATCTACTTTTTTTTTAACTCCTGCCGGGTCTTAGAAAGAATAATAAGCATCAGTTCCATGGCAGAAGAGTAGTAACGACTAGGCAATTGGGGTTAAATGACTTCTCAGGGTTACAGAGCTAAGAAGTGTCTGAGGCTAGACTTGAACACAAGTCTTCTTGACTGCAGGCTTGGCACTCTATCCATGGTGCCACCTAGCTGTTTTTTTTTAAGGTATGCTATGGGGATGATAAAAAGACTCAAAGAATCATCTTATGATCAGTCTGAATGGGAAGGAGTCCTAAAGAAAAAGTAATCAGGCAATTTAGGTTTCTAGAATAAAAACTTGATCTTAGCATTCAAAGCCTGCATTTCATTCTCCCAATTCTAGTAAGGGAAAGCTAGATAGGGTCAATGAGAAAAGCAGGGATTTAAAATACCACTTTTGATCCTAACTAATCTCGCATTTATTATCTTTCAATATGGGATGTCCCCAATGTCTTAGTATAATTAGAAACTTCAGTAATTTAAAATTTCACTAAGACTTTTGGATACCCTGATGCATGCATCTATTCACACACATATATATGTATTCTATACATTCATATATGTTTCATATATTTATGTTTCAATAGAGTGTGAAATCCTTGAGAGAAAGGGTTATTTAATTTCTTTGTTCCCAATGCCTGCCTACTCAAGAATGTGCCTGACACATAGTAGTAGTTAATAATAGTTGTTAATTTTTTAATGACTGTCTTGAACAAATGAGAATAGAGTATATCAGGTGAGGAATTAGTGCTAGTGTTAGAAAAACAGCCATCTGGACCCAATAGGACATCCATATCCCATGTATACTGTGTTGTCAGCAATCCCTGATTTCTTACACTGTGTACTTGTGGTGTTTGACATTGGAGGGACTCTATCCACAGGAGGAATAACTATGGATATGATGTCTTCATTTCCTAAGGGGTAAAGGTTAAAGTAGCGACAAAACAAGGTAGTGACTAAAATTCATAATTTAGGGAAAGGAGCAGTGTTGGCTTCCTGGGTGATTCTTGGCCCTAGAACACCAATGGAGGGATGTTTTTGGAGTCAGGGGCTGGGCAAGCACTGAGAAGAGCTGTCCCCATGAGAAAATAAATGAATGCCACATGCCTACCTCAGAATTGATTTTCATTGTTTCTTCTGTGTGGTAAAGTAAGAGCTTTTGACCCGAAGAAGTTAGGTTGACATAGACCTGGAGACAGGGGTATTGAGAGAGCTTCCGACAGTCTGGACCACAATTAAAAGAACAGTTAAATGTTTCTGTGATGGAAGCATTAAGCAATGTGCACTGAGACTCTTCTGTCCATACACTGAAAAGAGGAGAGAAAGAGAGATCAAGTCAACTACATTCATGATATATGTAGGCTCAATTTTGGGTCCTTGATGGTCCACTCTTCATATTTTAAAAATCCATTATAACCATGGAAATCAATAAGGTAAGTAGGCTGTTAACTCCTTGAGGAAAAGGGCCACTTTTCATTATTGTGATCCCAGTGCCTGGCGCTTTACTCCCTTTGCACATGCAACATTTTCATTTTAATAAATATCAAAAATTTCAGACCAACCACCATCCCAGGATGTTTTTCCTTGGTTCAGTATGGCACCTTTGAAGGTTCTGGTGAATGTCGTGTGAATTCCAAGGGTGTCCCATTAAACTGAGGGTTACTTTTGACTGGTTGAATACTCTGAGAAGTGGGTTATGTCTCTAACCGTCCCCACCCCAAGTCCTGGTACTTCTAAATTGTGATAACCTCATAAGTGGCAGTAGGATATAGAATGTAGAGAGCCAAGGAGTCAGGAAGACCCAAGTTCAAGTCCCACTCTTTGACATTTACTGGCTGTGTGACTTGGGCAATCACTTAACTTCTCAAGACTCTCAAAGACCATAAGCTACAGAATAGATTCTTATCTATATTGGGAGAGGAGGTTTCCTTCCTGGAAGTTTCCCTGTGCCAATGAAATCATGGATCTGGTCCTAAAAGAAAGTAACTGTGATATGGCATAGATTGAATAGAGATCCCTGACATGGATTCAAATCTCCCTTTTGATATCTCTTTTTAAAAATTTTTTGAATTAATTTATTTAATCAATTTAGAACATTATGCCTTGGTTCCAATAATCTCATTATTTCCCTCCCTCCCCTATACCCACCCTTCCTCTAGCCAATGCGCAATTTCATTGGGTATTACTTGCATCCTTGATCAGAACCCATTTCCATGTTGTTGGTGTTTGCATTAGGATGTTCATTTAGAGTCTCCATTCCCAGTCATTTCCCCTCAACCCATGTATTCAAGCAGTTGTTTTTCTTCTGTGTTTCTACTCCCACAGTTTTTCCTCTGAATGTGGATAGTGGTTTTTCCTCACAGATTCCTCCTAGTTGTTCATGATCACTGCATTGCCACTAATAGAGAAGTCCATTACATTCAATTGTACCAAAGTGTATCAGTCTATCAAAGTGTATCAAAGAGATTGAGACATTGAGACCCATGGAGGTTAACTACAAGGTTACACAGACTTAGAGGTGAGGTCTGAAGCTGGATTCTCTGACTCCAAAATATTCTTTACCATTGGACCACACTGTGATCCCTATTTTATAGACAAGGAACCAAGTCATGGAATGATTAAGTGACTTGCTCATAGCAAATATTAGAAGAGATTTGAATCAAGGTCTTTTTGACTCTGCAGTCAATGTTCTACTCACTATGCCAGGATACTTCTGCAGGATTATAAGTTATAAATGATTTAGAGGAAGTTCTTACATCATTGAAATCAAAGGTGTTTGATGTATAAGGAATTGTGGTCTCCCCATTTAAGTCTAGTTCTCATTTGTCTAATCTTATCCCTTCCCTGACCCCCTCTCTGTGCCATGCTTTAATCCAAGAACACAGTGGACCAGGAAAAGACTTTGTAAAGTGAAATGTTCATGGATTCATTGATCTATAGTTGGATGGATCTCAGAGACCATCTAGTCCAACTCCTCATTTTACAAAGGAGGAAACTAGCCCCTTGGGGTGAAGTGACTTGTCTGGGATCACTTGGGACAGAAACATCAGAGGCAGAATTTGAATCTAAGTCTTTCTGATTCCAGGTCCAACACTCTACTCATTAAACCTAGGGTGTGAAACTCCAGCAGAAGGCCATGACTCTTGAGCATTACTGATTAAAATAGAATCAGGAAAGGTTTAATAAAATAAAAAATATAGTACAATATAAATAATGCCAATTTATGGTTTTCTTAGTCAATATGTGATAGGAAAAATCCATTTTATTTCTATTTGATTTTGACCCCACTGCATCAAAACATAGTGCCTGTTGTTAAGTGTAGTCTGACTTTTCATGACTTTTCATATGGGGTTTTCTTGGCAAAGATATTTAAGTGATTTGCCATTTCCTTTTCCAGTAGATTAAGGCAAACAGATGTTGAATGACTTTCTTAGTTATATAATTAGCAAATGCCAGATTTTCCTGACTTAAGGCCCCATGCTCTGTCCAGTGAGCCACCTAGCTTCCACCAAGGTAAACAGAAATTAAGTTGACTTGTTCAGGGTCAAACATCTGAGGTTGAATTTGAACTCATGCCTTCCTGACTCCATCTATCCATCTCATTCTCTTAAGAAAACCTAGAGGCAAATTCTACCTTGGACATGGTCTAATCATATGATCATGGAGAAGTGGTGGTATTTTCAAAGTTCAGAAACAACTTTGTTTACAGTACATTTTTAGTAAGTCAAGCAGTTGATCCAATAATTATTAAGTACCTACTCTATTCTAGGATAAGAGAATGAAAGAGTCCCTACAAACAGTGAACTAATGGCGGGAGACAACAAGTGCATAAATACAAAATTAATATATACAGATATTTATATGTGAAGGCATGCATTCACATGTACTCTATAACCGATATAGTTACATATGTATCTGCGCCTTTACATATACAGCTGAGAGGGGGTCTTTCCCTAGAAAATAAGGGGTTAAATAACATTGTAGTTAGTTGTTATTTTCTGCAATTGGAGAATAAAGAATGTAAATTCTCCCCAGCTGCCAATTGGATCGGTCAGGGTTATTAAAAAAAAAAAAGATTGTTTTTGAACTTGCTGATCAATGACTGCATTAGTAATTAGGAAATAACAGAAGAACAATCAATCTCCAGCTTCTGGGCATAAACTGATTACCCTAGTGACTGTGGGGTGGTGGGGCTTAACATCTCTGGGTTTAGTAGTGAGGTTAGCAGTTTATTGGTGGGGTTCCATTTCTCCCAGCCCTGGCTCTTCCAAGAGTGTGGCTAGAGTTGGTAGATCAAGGGCATCCCATCAGGTTAAGGGGGTTGTGATTTCTTCAGGGAGGACCTGAGGGACTTTGCTGACCTGTTGGTGGGAAGTCTTAGGTGGGCACTCCATAGGCTCAATGGCTTTGGATCTCTTTTGGAGCAAGGCATGTGATCCCACTCCCAAATTCCAGTTTCTTTTGTGGAGAATGAACATAGCTGAAGGCTGTGAGCACATCTGAGCAGAGCCATAACAACTGTGAAAGATGATGCCTTAATTTCAGTAAATGGCTCTATTTCAGTTGGATTTTGTTTCTAAAATGAAAGTATTAATTTACATAGATAAATGGGTGCTATAAAATAGCTTGATTCTCCTTTCTAAATTAAACCTCCATTTTTCATGGGAGAGAATCTTGTTTTCATAGGCAGCTGAATATTGCCATTATTTCCCAGGTGACTTAAATGAATGATGCGCTTTTGTTTTTCTATAGTAACCAGCCCTTGAATTGATGAATGATATAGCCAGATTGTCATTCTATTGGACGGATTTAATGACCACACCTTATAAAATGAGCTATATCTAGAAACTAGTTTTCTCTTTCCTAATATATTTTCATTTGACCTCTATGAATTGCTTTTTTGTTCTGAGAACATCTTTATTGGTGTAGGACAGTGGTATCAAATGTAATTGGAAAGGGGGGTCATTAAACCATCATCAGGGTCTTGGATGGGCTGACATGTTGATATAGAAATCTCATATTAATATAATCTATGTTTTATTTCATTTTTGTTTATTTTGTGAAGTATTTCCCAATTACATTTTTATGTGGTTCCAACACACTTGGGAGTGTTTTTTTAACTCTTACCTTCTATCTTAGAATCAATACTGTGCATTGGTTCCAAGGCAGAAGAGTGGTAAGGGCAG
The DNA here is from genome assembly GCF_027887165.1 of Monodelphis domestica. NCBI lineage: Eukaryota > Metazoa > Chordata > Mammalia > Didelphimorphia > Didelphidae > Monodelphis > Monodelphis domestica. The sequence continues at coordinate 41,197,827 of NC_077234.1, read as the reverse complement.
TGGGGGTTAAGTGACTTGCCCAAAGCCACACCACACTTGGGCTGTATATTTGAAACTGCTGGTGTAGAGAACTCCGAGTACTAATGCAAATTAGCAACTTCTTTTTTCTTTAAACCTTTACCTTCTGTTTTAGTACTAATTCTACGACAGAAGAGTGGCAAAAGCTAGGGAGCTAGGCAATTGCCCATAGTCACACAGCTAGAAAGTGTCTGAGAATAGATTGGAACCCAGGGTCTTCTACTTCTGATCTTGTATTCAATGCAAAGTGCTATCTATCTGCCTGAACTTTTATGTATTTTAGCAACCTTAGAGACTTGTCTAAGCCAGGGGCCTTGTCTGTGGTCACACAGCCAGTATATATCAGAGGTAGGATTTGAACACAAGTCTTCATGACTTGAAGGTCAGTTCTCTATCTACTATGCCACATTATACATCTTTTTATTCAATTTCTCTATGACAAATATAAAACTAGATATGGTAGAAAGAGTATTGACTATAGAGTCCAAAGACTTGGATTCCAATCTCACCTCTGAAGTTTATTGTGTTTGACTTTGGGTATGTCATTGTTTTGTTCTTGTATCCCTAGTGCTTGGCTAATTATCTGGAATATAGTAGGTGCTTGATAAATACTGGTTGATTGACTTAATCACCTTGTTCTTCGGTTTCCTTATGTGTAAAATGAGGGGGCTGGACTACTTGGCCATTACAGTCCTTTTCAGCTTTAGATTTATTACCTCTGGCCATCAAAATTCTGGTTCTAGTCTTGGGTTTTTGGGAAGGATGGTTGGGTTGGAGTCTTGGGAAAAGGGAAGAATTGTTAGAAAAGAAGTATACAGGAATGCAGAGCCAATTAACCAGATGTTTCCCAATAACAATGAAAATTACCTTTGCATGTATGAGCGGAGGAGGGTGATTCCTAGCAGAAAGTACATCATGATGGCACAGACCATCATGGCCAGCCCCAGGAGAATGGCTCGGTCTTCTCCAGCTTTCAGAGCGGTGACTGTTTTCCTTTTGTCCAGAAGGTCGTGGTCCCTGATTTTTTGGTAAATATTTCTGAGGTTGAAAATAATAATTCTCAGGTGAACTTTACATTTTATCAATGTCCCCAAAGAGGGTGTAATGCCATATCTTCAGGAGCAGGGAGGGCTAAGGGAGGGCCATTAAACCTTTCTTCATGGGGCAGCATGGGGCTACACTCCCTGTCCTTTTTTTGTCATGGTCCCTCTATCTCTTGGAGTTGGTTTGGAGAGATTGAAAGTAATAGATTTGTCTTAAAATATTTCTTTATGATGCAACTGAATACAATCCTATCCTTCCCATTTGGTATAGGTACTTGGATCTGATGTGGGGTTGGGGTGCTTAATGAGACCTTCTGTCTCCAGTTTCTAACTGTTGCCATATTTCCCTTTTTGTGTCATGGATCCCTTTGGTAGTCTGGTGAGGCCTATGAACCTATCTACAAAATAATGTTTTTAAATGCATAAAATAAAACATATAAGATTGTGAAGGAGCCTAATATGGAAATAGTTGTCAAAATAGTAAAAAAAAAGTTTTATGGTTCATATGTTAAGTAATAGGGGCATAATATGTGTCACTGATTGATGTGTATTTTAGGTGTGTGTATATGTACTGTACCCCAACAGAATGTAAACTCCTGGGGGACAAGGACTGCCTCACTTTTGTATTTGAATTTGAATCCTTGGTGCCTAGGATGGTGCCTGGGACATAAAAGAAGCTTAAGAAATGCTTGTTGATTGATTGATTGATTGGGTCTTCTTCCCTAATTACCACTCAGTGCCCACAGAATGATGAGATTGTCTTCTATGTGTTTCTAATTGTATAGGGGGAGTTGGTTCTTCCAAGGTCTCTTTCATTTCTAGGTCCTTCCTTTGAATCTGTCTTTGCAACTGACCTTTGATGTAATTCATTTTTATTCATCTCTCATTCTGTCTCTGTCTCTGTCTTTCATCTAACTCATTACTCTGTATCATAGATACATCTTAGATCCATCCATCCATCCATCCATCCATCCATCCATCCATCCATCCACCCATCCATCTATCAATCTATCAGTCTATCTATCTATCTATCTATCTATCTATCTATCTATCTATCTATCTATCTATCTATCTATCATCTATCAGTCTATCTATCTATCTATCTATCAGTCTATCAGTCTATCAGTCTATCTATCTATCTATCATCCATCCATCTATCCATCTATTATCATCAATACAAATCTTAACCCAGCTAGGCAGGAAACCTTTGCAAGCATTATGTGACAGCCTCACTCTTCCTGGCTTCAAAGCCTGCTGTAAAGTAATAATCTGATGTTGCTTTCCTATTATTATTTATCAAACTGTATTTAAAGCTGATAGCTGTTATTGAGATTTGCATGTTTCCCAGATGAAAGCAGGCAGGCAGCAGTAACAGCCAGGCAGTCCTAGAACATTAGCCTGTCCCACAACATAACTTATGTCAGGCTCTAGACATAAAAGAGATACAGTGCCATCAGTTAGGAATGTCACCAGAACAACCAGCAAATAAAAATGATTCAAATGGGTGATTTGAAAACAAATAGCAATTTGGAAATGGTTATAAATGCTCTTCATATTCTCTGAAATGTGTGGAGGAGGCAAAAATTATAGACTCCGGCAAATCCAGAGCCACCAGGGGATGTGGATGTGACCTAGTTGATGGAAAGCAGGGAGAGTAGCTTGAATTGATGTCCTGGGAGGGTAGGGGGGGAAGGAGCGCCATGTCTACCATGGAAAGGGCAGCCAAGGGAAGAGTAGAGTGGAGCTGCTAACTCCTCTACACCTCTTTTTTGGAAATCCCCAAGGAGAATGTTTGGAAGAACAAAGGACAAACTTTGGGAAAGTTTCCAAGCTGATCAATGTCAGCTCTTATGGCAATGAGGAACCTCATGCTCTGTGAGGTAGGGCAATATGGTAGCTAGAGGGCTAGCTTGAATGACTTCCAGTTCTGTCTCTGATGCACATTGGTGGTGTGAGCCTGGGCAGGTCAGTAACCCAGACAACTCACCAAGACTTTTGATTGCAGATGAGCTGTTCACATTATTGGTGAAAGGAGTTTCTATACCAGGAGATCCTTACATAGATGAAATCATTGATGGGGATCAAATATGCACACACATATGTATTCATACATGTGAACCTCCTTATAGGCACACATATGAATGTTTACATATACATATTAATGCAATATATGTATATGTTCATATATCTACATATACTATTATGATGACTATGTTTATATGTGCATTTGTGAATGCATATATATGTGTATAAATTTGTATGTGATAGTGTAATACAGTGTGAGACTTGGCAGAGTCCTAGCAGGTTTCCTATCCATATACAAAAGAAATCTTCACTAGAACACACTCAACAAGTGGTTGTTTCATCTTAACTTGAAGACCTCCAAGTAGATGGAATCCCCAACCTCTCAAGGCAGCCCACCGCGATTTTGAACAGCTCCCATCATCGTAGGCAAGTTCTTGTAACAGGAGTATGTGCATATATGTGTATGTAGACATATAAAACTATGTACATATGGATGAGAACTTAGGCAGGTCACTCTACCTTTGAAAGCTTGAGCTTCCTCTTCCAAATTGATGGATTTAGGCTAGAAAGTATTAATAGCTCACATTTATCCAGAACTTTAAATGTTACTAAAATGTTTAAATATAGCAGTCCATCAAGGCTTTTATAGCCACCTTGGGAAGTAGGTGCTATTATCAACCCTGTAGGCAGATTAAGAAACTGAGGCTCGTGAGTTGCCTTAAATGACAGAGGAAGGATTTGAACCAAAGTCTTTCTGTCATTAGTAGCCCTGTACTCTTTTAACAACACTAGAGGGCCTCTTCAGTGACCTTCTTAGGTGATCTCTAAGGTTCTTTCCAGTTTTCAATCTTTGTATTTTACAAAGAGTGTTATTATTTTCTTTTAAAACCATTACCTTCTGTCTTAGAATTAATACTGGGTATAGATTCTAAGGCAGAAGAGTGGTAAGGGCTAGGCAAATGGAAGGAACTGACTGGTGTTACACAGTTAGGAAGTGTCTGAAGTAAAATTTGAACCCAGGACCTCTTGTACCTAGCTCTGGCTCTCAATCTACTCAGCCCCCTACAAATATCATTATAAAAACATCCCAATTTAACAAAATATACCCAAAACTCTAGTGCTTTATTTTCTTGCAAATGGCATTTGATATAACAAAATTCCAGGTCAACCAGGCTCTAAATTAGGAACAGTCTGTGGAGGTCATTATAGTTAATTTATTCTTATAGTAATTAAGCACACACACACACACACACAGACAGTCACAGGATGTATGGGTAACAGTGGGAGTAGAAAACAGTGTTTTTCCTTCTTTAAAGCATTGAACTCTAAGCTTCCTTGGAATCAAATTTACAGATCACAATCTATTCATGTCTGAAAAATGGAGGGGAAAACACCAAGATTAGACTTTTAATTGATAGAGAAGCTTTCTTTAAGGGTCTTATTTTCTCTATATCCCTTTTAAGAATATGGGACCCTGTTACTATTGATCTTAGTTGGAAGATAGAGACATGCAGGGCCTGGCACATAGTACCAGCTTAATAAATGTCTCTTGAACTGAATGAAGGTTTGTTGAATGCCAAGATTGACTTGCCTGTTGGGAGTAAGAGGGGAGTGCAACAGTTAGAGAGATGAACTTGGAATGATGATAGACCTAAGCTTGGATTCTACCTCTGACATTAACTAGATGACCTCAATCCCATCTCTTATCTTGTCTAGACTTCAATTTTTTACCTAGGAATGAGAAAATACCAATTCTAGCTATCTCAGAGGGCTGTGGTGGGACATTTTGATGGGTTAAGAAAATGGTGCAGGCTTAGTTAGGTGAAAAGAAGTCAGTAGGAATAGAATAGATGTCTTGAAGTATTTGAAGTGCTGTTGCATGGTGGACAATTAGACTTTTTTCTATTTAACTCTAGAGGTGGTACTAGGAACAATAGACAGAAGCTGGAAAGAGGTCAATTTAGTCTACTTGTCAGTAAATCTTAAACTATCCCAGAGTGGAATGGGTTACATCAAAGTCATGGTTTTCTCCTCCTTGGAGGTCTTTCATCAGAAGATAGATCATTTCTATTATGGAGATTTTTTTATGTATTGGTAGAAATAAATGACCACTGAGGTCCTTTCAAATTCTGATTCTGTGATTCAGGGAATCTATCTTCTACAGCATTTTTATTATCATCTTTTTTAAAAAACTATTACCTTCTGTCTTAGAATCAGCACTGTGTATTGGTTCCAAGTGTAAGATTTAAATTAATATCCAATATCTCTAACTATTATAATTTATAAGATTTATTAGTAATCACTTGAAGTAGAAGAAATAAAAGAACAAAGTAATAAAACCAAAGTAAAAACTATGTGAGTAAAATTCTCTTGTCTAGTTCCAATCCAACTTCTACAAACCACATTCTTGGGAAAAGTGAGCAAGAGGACAGAGCTACACAAAACTTATATCTTCCCTACCTTAGCACCTCAGCATAAACACACAAATGGGATGCTGTGATAGAGAGAGTCCTGGGTTGGAAAATTCTAATTATACACAAGGCAGAAGATCAGTAAGGGCTAGGCAATGGAGGTTAAGTGAGATGTATAGGATCACAGCCAGGAAATATTTGAGGTCAGATTTGAACTCAGGGCTTTCTGTCTCTACACCTGGTTCTCAATCCACTGAGCCATGTAGGTGCCCACTCTTCTCATTTTTTTCAATGGGGTTCAGAAAAAATGATCCTTGGATAAGTCATTATTCTGTTACCAGTCTTTAAAGTTAATGTTCTCTATACAGGTGGAAAAAATAACAGCTTTTTGTACTTGAATAAAAATATTTAGATGTCTGATCTTCATCTTTAGGCTCACTGAGAGTATCCCTGGGATGCTAATAGCAGACTGGACCACAGGTGTTAAATATATTTCATCATGTCCCTATGTGATTTTGATTTCTGTCAGTTCTCTATATTTAAAAAGCTTTTCATTCCATGTAGCTTAGAGATTATGAGTATTTGAAATGACAAAAACCTGTTAAAGATATTGTTCTTAAGTTTTTATGGATCATCACTGCTTATTCCTGGGAGATAATGGGCAACAATTTGGATTGTGATAATAGTCTAGTTCCAGTAAAATTTATTGTTTGGGTTCTCCATGATATTTTGAGGTCTGCATTTGTAGGGGTTTGTTTTGTGTCAGACCATGAAAGATGAGTTTCTGATGTATAATTCTAACCACAGGATAATGTCTTGGATATCCAGCAAGTGCTAAATGTTTATAGCTTGCAGTGATGTGTTGAATAATTGCTACTGTTTCTTTGCAGCTAGGTGACACAATGGAAAGAGTGCTAAATCTAGGGGTCATTAAGACTTGAATTCAAATCCTGACTGAGGTACTAACTCTGAGATCCAAGGCAAGTCACTTAACTTCTGACTGCCTCTCTTCCCTCTTTTGTAAAATAAATATAATAATAGCACCTTTCAGGGTTGTCATGAGGGTCAAAAGAAGTAATATTTGTATAGCGTTTTCCAAATCTTTAAAAACTATGTAAGTGCTGGCTATTATTAATATAAATAATAAAATGTTAATAATATGAATCAATGATTATATTGCAATCATTGTTGGTCAGTTTTTTCCAACTCTTCATGACCCCATTTGAGATCTTCTTGGCAAAGATACTGGAGTGGTTTGCCATTTCCTTCTCCGGCTCATTTTCAAATGAGGAAATTGAGGCAAACATGGTGAAGTGGCTTGTCCAGCATCATATAGCTACTATGGATCAGAGACTGGACTTGAACTCAGGTTTTCCTGACTTCATCTCAGCACTCTATCCACTGTACCACCTAGCTGCCCTCTTAATAGTACTGAAACAATAGAGTGGTGTAGTAGATAGAGAATTGACTTTGGAGCCAAGAACTCTTGGGTTCAATCTCAACTTTGACACATAATGGCTGTATGACTCAGGGTAAGTCACTTAAAATCTCAGTTTCTCATGATTCTCTCTTAGACTATAGGCTGAAGACAATATATTACTTTGATAGAGGGAGTTTTCTAATCTAGAGTTGTCTATACTAATGAAATCACAACTCCTCTTAAATTAAAATGTTATTTCACCACCACCATCACCATCATCATCATCATCATCATCATCATCATCATCATCATCATCATCACTAACAGCAATAGTTGTAGTGTCATCAGTAGTAGTAGTAATAGTAGGAACATAGCTGAATTCACTGAACTAGAACCTGTTTTTCTAAGTAGGATATTCTGACCCATTCTTGACTAAGCTGCTCACAGAACTAATATCTCTTTCTAAAATATTAAAAATGACGTTCGGTGAAGGCTTTGGGGCAAAGAGTTCTAGCTTCCAGGCTGCAATGAAAAGTGCCCTTCTGTTACTTCTTCTGAGGGCAAACCTATGGGGCCAGCAATTGCTGAATGCCAGCTGAGCAAAAAATAAATGGAGCTGCAACAGATTTTTGCCCCAGGAGAGTGCAAACTGTTAACTCAGATGACAGAAACAGGAACTGCTGAATTATTTCTTCCTTTAGGGATGTCTTGATTGTAACGACAAAAGTGATCCTTGTTTTACCTTTTTGTCTAACAGAGCCTGCCATGGAATTGATTCTGACCCAATGATGATGCACTGGCTTATATGGACATCATTGCCTTCAACCATCTAGACTCCTCATATTTCTTTGACCAGTTGACATTTGTATGGTCTATATTGGTCTGGTTCTTCTAGATGAGTATATGATACTTGTGGAGAGTATCTGCCTGTTATTCCAACAATTTTTAGTCTTTGCATCCTCCCCACCTGCTAGGAGAATGTAAACTTCTTGAGGGCAGGGACTATCTATCTAAATCTTGTCTTTGTACCCCTGGTGCCTACCACTGTGCCTGGCACATAGAAGGCTTGCTGGTTGATATGTATTCTCAACACCTAGCACAGTACTTGGCTCATTGGATACCCTGAATAAATGTTTGTTGAACTCAATCAAAATATATTGGATTTAAATCCCTAGTTCCATTCAAGGCTCAGCTCAAGTACCATTGACTGGACAGAGTCCTTTCCCATTCTTCTAGCTTTTATTGCTTCTCTCCCCTAAACTACACATTCACTAAGTTGTTCATGTTTTACACTGCCATAATAGAATGTAAGCTGCTGGAGGGCAGGGACTATTTTTCATTTTTTCATTCTCTGTAACTAACCTGTGACTTATCCTTTTTTTTTGGAAAGAACCTGGACTTCCATTCATAGAGGGAATTCCCAAGGAAGAAACTCTCATTGAGTTTAGATTGATTTGATTCCTCAGAGAGCTCCTGAGGGACACTGAGAGTGCCTACGGTCCCACTGCCAGTCTGATTCCAAAAGGACCTGAACTTGAGATTTCCTGGCTGAAGCCAGTTCTCTCTCTCTCTCTCTCTCTCTCTCTCTCTCTCTCTCTCTCTCTCTCTCTCTCTCTCTCTCTCTCTCTCTCTCTGCTAGCTAGCTGCATAAATGAAGGATGAATGAAGAATGTAGATAGTATACTGAACAGCAAATTAACTGACTGTACAATAGGAATTCTGAGTCTTCCATGTGAAATACTGGACTGTAGTGTCATGCATTGGTGATGCATAGCATTTTATTAACAAAGGTGAAGTTATTTATGTGGAAAAATTATTAACTTAAAAAAATCCTTACTTTCCATCTTGGAATCAATAATATGTATTGGTTCTAAGGCAAAAGAGCAGTGGTAAGGGCTAGGTAATTGAGGTTAAGGGACTTGCCCAGGGTCACACAGCTAGAAGTATCTGAAGTCAAATCCAAGACCTCCTATCTCTACTGAGTCATGTAGTTGCCCCATAAAAATGATTAATCAATATCTATGAGTCTTGAGGTCAAGTGAAATCTTGGTTTACTTTCTATTAATATAAAACAGTTTGAAAGTTTTTCCAAGATTATAGTATTTAGTACAATATTCTCACTTTAGGGAGAAGCAAAATGAAGCTTAAATAGTTGATGTAACTTGCTCAGGATCACATAGTTAGTTAGAGGTAGATGAGGGATTTGAACTCAGTTCCTGGGATTCTAAATTTTGTTCACATTCCATTGATTGCTCCATGCTTCCAAAATGAAGTGCCCTTGTCTCTTGGCTCATTGCTTGATTTACTAGGTCAAGTAATTTCCCAAGGAAATCCGTGATAATTTGATCTTTAATTGTTTTGCATTTGTTCAATTACTAAGTTCAAGTAGATAAAAGAATTTCATTAAAATAAGCAGGCAAGAGAAGAAGGCAAAATCTCTGAAGACTTCAGGTAAGTCCAAATCAATTTACTTCCCAAGAGTCCCCAAGATAATAACAGTAATAATAATATATCATAATTATATATATATTAAGGTTTGCAAAGCTCTTGACACATATTCTCTTTGGTCTCACAACATTTTACAGCCAGCCTGCAATTTTCTTAGCTCAGGGCTTTGTCTTATCTGTAAATTCTAAATCAAGGCTTTTCATTTTGCAATGAGAAATTCTGGGCTTCAGGAAAACTCAACTAAAGAGGAAATTTGTTCAGAAAGTTAAAAAAACTATTTTAAACTCATAAATAAAACAACAAATCATAAATTCATGAACTGAAATGAAGGAGAGAAACCAGTGAGGGCAGGGCAAGGGGGTAGATAATGATTAAATATGACTAAAAATGAATATGTGCCCAGTAGAAACAGAAATGAAATCATATTTATAAAGCATTTAGTCAAGTGTCTGGAACACAATAAGTACTTAATAAATACTTATTCCTTCTCTTGCCTTGACTTCTCTTCCCTTGTCTTCTCTTCCTCTCTCTCTTTTATTTTTGGATTTGTTGGGGGGGGGGATTTCTTTCAATATTACATCTTCCCCTCCTAAGCAGTTGTGGTTCATGTTGAAATACTCTGGTGTTTCCATTCTGAATATCTCTAGGGCAATCTGAACTCCAGGAGACATTTGACTTTTGTAGACATCATAGTTCAGGATTTAAAGATGGGGCAATTAGGTGGTGCCACCCAATGGATAGATTACTGGACCTAGAGTTAAACCTCACCTCTGACCCTTCCCAGTGTGATCCTGGACAAACCCCTCAACCTGTCAGCCTCAGTTATTCGTCTGCAAAATAGGAATAATAATGGTACCTAACTTCCACTGTTGTGAGGATAAATGAGTTATCTGTAAAGCATTTTGCAGACCTTAAGGAACCAGTATATGAATACTAACTACTACTATTATTAATTCTAAGGTTCCTGGTCCACTGAGATCTGGAGTGCCACTAAAGTCACAAATGTGCCTCTGTGTTGTTTCACAGAAATCAGAGCTAGAAAGGATTTTTGCAGCTGTCTAGTCCAACGCACACTTGAGTGATATTCCCCTGCAATATATTCTCCCAAATGGCCATTCAGTCTTTGTTTAGGTCCTCTAATAAAGGGGAACCCATTATTTCCTGAAGTTTCTCATTCTACTTTGGGGTAGCTCTAACCATTAGGAATTTTTACTTGGTAATAAGTCTGGATTGATCTCTTTGCAACTTCATTGCTTCACTTATGATTCTGTTGTTTGGTCTCAAGGATAACAAGTATAACGCCTCCTTCACATGACTTGGGATCACAGCATTCTAGATTAGAAGCTGGAAAGGATCTTTGACAAAACTTAGTCTAACACCATCATTTTATTGATGTGAAAACTGAGGCCAGGAGAGATGGAGTGACTTGCTCAAGGTCACATGGGTTGTAAGTGGGATTTGAGCCTGGTTCAATGGACTCTGATTCTAGAGCCTTTTCTCTGGTCTCTCTCTCTCTGTCTCTCTGTCTCTGTCTCTCTCTCTCTCTCTCTCTCTTTCTATCCTCCTATCATCCATCTATTATCTATCTATCTATCTATCTATCTATCTATCTATCTATCTGTCTGTCTGTCTGTCTATCTAATCAATCTACCTACCATCTCTCTCTCTCTCTCTCTCTCTCTCTCTCTCTCTCTCTCTCTCTCTCTCTCTCTCTCTCTCTCATTTAATTAAGTCCTATAGGAGGAAAGTCAATACCAGGACAGCTAATGGTCACAGACCTTCATCTGATCTTATTAAGTACTTAGGAACATGAAGAACATTTTAATATATAGTCACAGTGGTCACTGGAGAGAAACATGTTCTAGAATGGAGTGGTGATGGATCTGATTGCACCTAGAGGAGTGTGCAAGCTCTCTTAATCTTCTTCCTTATCTCCATTTCAGCTACAAAATATGTTCCAAAGAAGGGAGACATTCTGTGAGTAAATATAGTACTTAGAGAAATAGGTAGGATCCTAGCATCTTACATCTGGAGCAGATCAAAAGGCTGTCCCCTTCACAGCATTGTAAAGTTTCTTTGTTTTAAGCATTTAGAAAAAGATAAAGAAGTCTATCAAAAACAAAGGAATAAATGTATTTTTGTGAATAGCCACAGGTGTTTCAGAGCTGGTTCTCCTTGGACCCACAGAACTTTGGTTTAAAATCTGCCTCCTTCCTGGAATTTAATGGCTATTGATAGGGAAAAGAAAGAAAGGTCTTGATTTCTAATTCCAGCTTTCTGTGGCTCAAACAGATGATCAGAGCTGAGATTTTATGAGTCATCATCAGACCCAAACTTCCCTCAACCTGCAGTATATTTATTTTGACATTTCAAATTCCATTTCTTTAAATGTAAGGAAATGATACTCAGTGAATGAGAGAAATAGAAGAATAAAAGAGAGGGTGAGAAGAAAAAGTTTTTTTTCCCCAGGGGCAGGTAGGAGTGGGAAACTCTAGACCACTATGAAATAGATGACCACATCTGGGTAGAAAAGGAGTCAGAAGGTGATATGGGGTGCGTGGCTGACATTTTCTCTTTCATTCTAGGTTTACATTGCACTGTATTTTTAGGCTTTTTTCTCTTATTCTTTATTTTCTTCTTTCTTCTTCTGGGACCCTAATTTCCCTGGAAATGCTGGCAGCTTGAGAAACAGGTTTTCCTCCTTTTGATCTTTCCTCATAAGACTTAGTCAAACTATTTGAATTTGAATAGCTGATGTTGGTGTATGTAACACACACACACACACACACACACACACACACACACACACACACACGGTACTTAGGCTTACCTCCACTGACTGATGCCTCCTGCTTACTCCTCTCTGAGTAACCTAACAAGAAAAATATAAAGGAGTACCAGAAACATTTACCTTTTTTCATCATGTCTGTAAGATGAAGAGGTCCGGCCACTGGTCCATATAAACATCTTAGAGGGTATTTGTCCAGAAGGCCCTTTCTTTATGGTGGAAGTCTGTGAGTAATGGCGGAAGGACCTAGGAAGAAAGGAAAAGTCTTCAACATGTTGGATTCCCCCCCGGGAGAAATTAAGTTCATTGCTTTAGGTGCTCAGAAGTATAATCCATGAGATGTCAATAATACTCAGTAGTTTTCCTCCAAATGAGAGAAGGCTTCTGTTGACTAAGTACAATGTGTTAAAAAAAGCAAAACAAAACAAAAGTAAAGCAAGAGGATTTTCTTTTTCTTTCAAGTTTGGTAATTGACAATAAATTATCTTTTTTTTCTTCCTATGATTTTTGTTTTCTGCTGTCCATCACTGTGATCAAAGACAAAGCTAAAGTTATTTCCTATAGAATTGTTTCTCTGACTGTCTCTCTGCCCCTTTTTGTCTGTCTTTTTCCATGTCTTTCTCCTCTTCTTCTTCTATCACTTCCTCAATCTCTCCTTCCTTTCCCTTCTCTCCTATCTCTGTTTCTCAGTCTGCTTTTGTCTTTATCTTTCTCCTCTCTGTCTCCTTGTATGTATATATTAGTTTGTCCTTGCAATCCCAAGATTTGTGCTGGCAAAATCCCCATTGAGGTAACCCCCATTCCAGTTAAATAGCACACAAAGCCCTTTTCTTTGCCAAACTTCCCTGGCCAATTTTGGGTACTAAAGCTGATTCTTTTGCAGTTTCCTTTAGAGTTGGCAAGTGGGATTTTTTTGTCATTCCATAGTGTCTTCCAAAGCATCCTCTGACTGCCACACTGTGGTAAAGGCTGAGTCCAGGTACCTTTACCCACTTCAGAGCAACATGGCCAGGTATGCCTTACAGCCCTGAGTCAGGCAGCCATATTGCAGAGTAAATTTCGAAGTTTGCTTTCCTTTGTACATGGTTTGGCTGAGGGATTGATTCCTTCCATTCCAGGCTATCCTCATCTGTTCCCATTTGTTATCCAGTAGACTTAGTCCCCATCCAAGGTTGAAATCTCAAGTACTTACTCTGTGGGTGATAAATTCTTACCAAATGCACTTCTTAAGCCAAGAGGGAAGGAGGAAAAAAGAGGGAGCCTATTGTAATGCAAAGCAAACTGAATATGGAATCAGAGGACCTAGGATCACAGATTTAGAACAGAAAGGATTTTAGAGATCTTCCAGTTCAATCTTCTCATTTTTTTCAGATGAGGAAACTGAGGCTGGGAGAAAGGAAGTGACTAGTTCAAGGTCATCTGGGAAGGAAATTCAGATTCTATCTTTATAAATTGCAAACTGGGTTATTGCCTCTCTAGGCCTTAATTTTCTCATCTGTAAAAGGAGTGGATTGAATGAAATCACTCTGGTCCACTCTAGGCTGCTTAGCCTATGATTTGTGATTTCATATTTGAACCCCATGGAGTTGGTTTAGTATGTTTATGGATGTGTGTGTATATGTATGATATGGTCAGACCTGTTCTTTTAAAAAACCCTTACCTTCTCTCTTAGAATCAATACTGTGTATTGGCTCCAAGGCAGAAGAGTGGTAAGGGCTAGGCAGTGGGGTTAAGTGACTTGCCCAGGGTCACACAGCTGAGAAGTGTCTGAGGTCACATTTGAACCCAGAACCTGCTGTCTCTAGACTTGTCTCTTTATTCACTGAGTCACCTTGTTGCCCCCTAGACTAGCTTTCATCTACTCCCTTCAACTGAATCTGCTTTCTACAAAATTATGAATACTCTCTTAATTGCCAAAACGAATAGCCTTTCCTCCATCATTGTCTTCTTGACCTTTCTGCAGCCTTGGACACTGTCATTTACCCCCTTTCCATCTATCTTCTCTCCAGGATGCTGTGATGCTGCTCTCTCCTGGCTCTCCATTTTCCTTCTGCTTTATCTCCCTTGTGCCTGATTGCATCTTCATCCAGTTCACACACTGTAGGCAGCCCCAGGTCCCTGGTCCCCGGTCCTCTTCTATCTTTCTTTATATATTTCACTTTGTGACCTCATCAGCTACCATAGATTCAATCATTATCTCTATGCTGGTGGTTCTTATAATTACTTATCCTACCCTAAACACTTTTCTGACTGCAGACTTACATTTCTAACTTTCCTATTAGACATTTCAGATGTCCTGTAAACTTAAAAAAACCACCTTATCTTCTGTCTTAGGATTGATACTAAGCATCAGTTCTAAGGCAGTAGAAGAGTAAGGACTAGAACAATGGGGGTTAAGTGACTTGCCCAGAGTCACCCAGCTAGGAAGTGTCTGAGACCAGATTGAACCCATCTCTAGGCTTGACTCTCAATCTACTGAGCCAGCTAGCTTCTCTTTGTCTTATAAGCATCTTAAATTCAAGATATCTAAAACTAATTTAGTTATCTTTCCCCCTAAATCACTTCTCTCTTTCTAATTTCCATATTACTATTGAGGGTACCACCATCTTCCCAGTCATTCAGGCTCACAATCTAGGCATCAATTTCTTTCATTCCCCACTTTCATATCTAATCTGTTGCCAAGACTTAACAGTTTTAACTTTATTATATGTCTCTCATGTACCCATATCTCTTCTTAGACTCTGACATCCTAGTGAAGGCACTTGTCATTTTACACCTGGACTATTGTGATGGATCCTTAGTTCTCCTAGGAAAATGTAAGCTCCTTGAGGACAGAGGCTGTATTTATTTATTTTTTATCCTTTAAAGACTGTACCTGGAGCAGAGTAGGCACTTAATGTAGGTGACACAATAGATGGAGTCAGGAAGACCTAAGTACAAATCTAAATCAGGTATGTGATTGACCCTGGGCAAATCACTTAACCTTTTTTTTTTTCCTTCAGTTTACTCATCTATAAAATGGAGCACCTACCTCCTAGGGTTGTGAGGATCAAATGAAATACTATTTGTAAAGAGCTTAGCACATAGTCAGAGATTGTGCCTGGCATATAGTCAGAGATTATTAATGCTTCTTTCTTTCCCTTCTTTCTTTCTTCTCTTTCCTTCCTTCTTTCTTCTCTTCTTTTCTTCTTTCTTTCCTTTCTTTCTTTCTTCTTTCTTCCTTCCTTCCTTCCTTCCTTCCTTCTTCCTTCCTTCCTTTCCTTCCTTTCTTTCTTCTTTCTTTCTTTCTTTCTTTCTTTCTTTCTTTCTTTCTTTCTTTCTTTCTTTCCTTTTCTTTCTTTCTTTCT